>NW_024881319.1:0-111512 GCF_018691265.1 Tyto alba | reverse complement strand
TGGTATCTGGCCAAAGATGATTCAGTATTTGGCTACAGGTGGTCACATCTCAATTAAAGCCCCTGGCGTCTTTGGTGACGCATACAGTGCATCCTTTACATTGATTCTGCTAATGGAGCTGAATGTGGGGATGGTTTCTCTGGTGTCTGCAGCCCTTTTTGGACCTTCCGGGGGGCGATCACATCCTTCCTCAGCGTCATCTTCCTCTCCCAGAGCCAGGCATGGAAGGTGAGTGTCTCCCATTTGCCTGGGGGCTTCCAGGGCACGGGCTGCATTTCCCCAGCCTGGAATTATGCTTTGCAAAGTCAAACTTTGGCTCTGCAAGAAGTAGGCAAAAGGGCTGAAGCCCCTGCCACCGACTTACAGGGTGTCCTGTGTCACTTCCCTTCACCTCACCCCTGGGCACAGATCAAAATGGTTTTGCATGTCATGTCATTTCCAGAAGGCCACAAAAAGGCAGCAGAGAGGGGCTGCCTTGCCACTGCATCCCTCAGGTCTGTGAGCACAGCTGGGGGTCCCACCGCAGCCCCCCGCCAGCCTCCCTGTCCCCTGGGGCTTCCCCCTCTCCCACTTCCCCACTCACTCCTGCCAGCTCTGGTCCCAGCCCTGTCTGAAGGTGAATTTTGGGGGAGCAGCCCTGATCTAGGGTTTCATGAGAACCAGGACCCCCCCACAACTCACTGGGATTTGTTACAAACTGTCCTGACCAATGTGTCCCCCTGAGAGACACCCCCCAAACAACCAGACTGTTTGCTCCCATGGGAAAGTGCTTCCCATCTTCCCCAAAGGAGGATGCCCAAGTCTCCCCATGCCTCAGAGCATGGATGACACAAGCAGCTTGAACCCCCTTTGCAGGCTTCTTTCCGTCCTTCCTCTGGCATGTCCCAGGGTTTCGGGCCCATCCCCAACTCTGTGAGCGTGTAATTTAATTTCACCATCACAGCATAATTTTAGCACAGATCTCAGCCCTCAGGAGAGTTGTGTTCATCCTCTGAAGGGTGCCTGCAGGATGCAGCACAGTGAGACCTCGGGCTGGCCCGTGGGATGCCACTGCACCCCAATGGCACAAGTCCCTCTCTGTATCATCAGTCATTGTGCTGGCATACACAAAACTCTCCCAAAAGAACCAGGCAGTGAGAAAAATAATTTGCAAAGGACAGGAAAGGGAAGGCAATGAGTTTCTGCTTGGCTGTGCAGGGAGGGGTCTGCAGTGCACAAACAGCATCCATTCCCGTCTCTTCGTACCAATGACATTGAAGAGAGTTGCAAAAAAAAATCCATTATCTTCACCCAGAATTAAAAAAAAAAAAAAAGACATTAGCAGCCTTGAAAGATTTACATTCTCCCTCCAGAAGCCAATGAGACCACGCAAGCTCCGTGGAGGTGCTCAGTGCCAGAGCTGGTCCCGAATGGCCTTGCCAGGGCAGGAGCAGGCAGGGATGCTCCCCAGTGGGGTGGTTCCCATGGAAAAAGCTGGGCTGGAGGGGGTGTGAACACCTGCCCACCTCTGCTCCATCCATTATTGATCTTAATTAATTACCCCGCCCACACTTACCTGCTCTTAGTTATATGTCTCTGAGACCCCTAGGCAGCAGCAAGGGCTGTGGCTGAGCAGAGGAACCCCAAAATGAGCAGAATGACCCCAAAACAAGCAGAAGGACCCCAAAATGAGCCTCTCCACAGTGTGCAGAGCCATGACTGGAGTGCTGGGTCCCTGCAGCTGCGCCGGTCCTGGCTAAACCCAGAGGAAAATCCTTCCTACCCCAAAGCAGAGCCCAGTGAGAGTGGAAAGGACCCAGCCAGCCCCACCAGCTCCCACCCTCCTCATAGGCTACAGCCCCCCCAGAGTGGGACCAGCCCAGCCCAAGCTGGATGAGCAGACCCCCAGGCCTTGCGTCTTTAATAGCAAATAATGGCAGCCCCTGATCAATGGTGGTCCTGGGCCCGAGGTTCGCCTCCCCGCCGCGGTGAGCCCTGTTCCCCCCCCCGGGACCGCGGGGCTCGCCGTCTCCCCGTCTGCCTCCCCAGAGCTCTCTGGAAAACACGCCGGCACCGGCGTTATCAGCCTGACCGCAAGCCAGATCTGCCAGAGCGTTAGTGCCATCTCAGGAGCCCGCCGTCTATTTTTAATCCCACTAAAAAGCAGGCAATTTGTCACTTAAGTCTCCATCTCGGACTCCCACTTACCCAGGCAGGAAGTGAGCGGCAGCTCCGGCAGCAGCACCTGCATGACCGCCCCAAAACCCGACTACAAGGAGGATGCTTTTATGTTCAGGATCTGTTCATGGGGCTGGGATCAGAGCCTGGGGCCAGGAATGGACCCTGTCCTAGTCTTTATTCCCTATTTCCTTATTCTTTATTCCGTATTTCCTTATTAATTTCCTTATTCCTCCATGTTTCCGTCTGACCATAATTTGGGGAGGGGAGAGAAGCAGTAGTTTCCAACCATTCTAAAGCAGATTTCTCCTCTCCCTTTTCTAAAACTGCCAGAAACTTAGGGGGAAATCCAATTTCCCATTGCTCTGCCACCAGCCTATCTCAGGGGTGCAGCATGGCCCACTCCAAAAGCTGCTGCTCTTTGCAACAGCACATCGGGGCTCTGCATTTCATCTGCTGGCAGATAATTTTGCTATCAATAATATCTCCATATTTAACTTGGGGTTTTGGGAGGAGGAGTTGTTCCGATTCACACCTTTGAGCCCCACAGCATCACCCCGGTCTCCCTGCCTGCTCCCCCCCACCCCGTGGGTCCTTTGCAACCCAGCAGGATTCAACAGCTCCAGCACACCAAAACCGAAATCCTGTAGGTTAGAATTCAAACCCCCTACCCAAATGGCAAACTCAATCTGATTGTGGCGCAGCCCGCCCAGGTGGGTGATGGCAGATAAGGGCCCAGTGCCACAGAAAAGTAAAAGCTCTCCAGGAGGAATATTAAACCTCACAGCGGATGGACTGGAGGTTTATCAGCGGCTTTTGATGGTAATAGATTTTTGTAATAATCTGACTTTATTACTGGAAACAATGTGAGGATGCAAAGTGCCTTTAAGGCTTGTTAAAAGCATTTTCCAGCCACTTTAACTCCCTTCTCCTGTCTCTAGTACTTTATCCGGGGATGCCGAAGAGTCTGGGCAGGGGCTGGGGAAGTGAAGAAACCCTGGTCCAGCCCAGTAAAACCACAGCTTAAGCGGAGTGCAATGCACTGTGTCCCCAAGGAGCACGCTCGGGTGGCACAGGGACGGGATGGGTGCATCCTACCAGGGCAGCTTTCGAGTGATGAGAAATATACTCTGGAAAATAATGTAACTCCCTTTCCTCTTGACCGAATCTCAAGTTATGTGCTTGACAGGTGATACTTGTACCTCTTTTAGTGAATAAACTGCAGTGTTTGCATTAAAACAGCATCTCAGATCAGCCCTCCGGCCGTCCCGGGGGCATGATCCATCCTACAGCATCTTCAGACCCTCCTGATCCTTGTGATGGAGGGGAGAAAAGGAGGGTCACAGGCAGCACTGCAGAGCAAGAGCAACAGCCAAAATGATGGAAACTGGGGATAGGGCTAGAAAAGGGGGCAGAAAAATCAGGCAAAGGCCAAGCTAGAGCCATGGAGAGCAGTGAGCATGGGGCAGCAGGGTGCCCCAGCCACACACTGCTCCGTGGCTGCAGCCGGCTTCCAGCTCTGAGTTTGGGCAGAGAGGAAAGAAAATCCCCTCCGGGACTGTGAAATCAGATGCTTTGAATCACCCGCACGGGGTTAGTTTTCTGGGTTTTTGGCCAAAGCTGCTGGAGCTTGACCTTGAACCAGTGTCTCATTTCCCTGTGCCAACCCAAAACTGCTGTTTTTTCAGCAAAATAAAAATAGTAACCAGATGAGTGCTGTTCTTCTCCAACACTGGAAACAAAGGCAGCTTTACTGGCACCTCAAACACCCCACATCACCTCCATGGCCACCACCACTGCAAGGTGACACCCAGACTTCGGGGGGGATTTGCAAGTGCCATTTGGGGACATCCACATCTGACTGTAGTGGAAGGGGATCCTGGGGAGGAAGGTGAAGCACTCAGACCCTTCTCATCAGCACTGCTCTTCCAAATCCATCCCTTTAATGCTTCTGACACCCTGTTTGGAGTGTAACCATGGGGGGTTTGGAATCAAGGACCCCCTTTGGTGTCCTGGGAGGCTCCTTGTGCCGCAAGGAGCCGTGGTCTAAGCCCGGCTCTGACATAATAGCATCACATAAATAATATTGAATTATTTCCCTGCCATTTCTGGGAATTGCCAGTGAAGGCTCTTAGGCAGTGCACACTCACAGCTCCTAATCTTATTCACCTGTCATTTACCCTGCGAGTAGAGCAAAAAGCAGTCAGCCTTTCTGGGGCACACAGATACGGGGTCTCACATCATTTATAGAAGGGAATAATTAATATTAATCAACGTTGCTGCAAATTGCACACCAGGACCCTTCAGGCATTCAGAGTTGGGGTGCAGCAAAGGGAAAAATGGGTCTTTGCACACCAAAACAACTCAAGGGATGAGAAGTAAAGGGAAAAGCAGAAGCCAAGCTTTGTTGTGCACGAGGATTAATCTGCTGCCCAGCTTATAAACATCATTCCCCAGATACCCATTTAAGCACCAAAATACCTGCCTGGAACCCTGAAGTCACTGTGTCTCCAGGAGATAACACTGGGGATGAAATGTTCTTCTGTTCCCCAGGATTTCTGGTCCCAGAAAGTGGATCTGGTGACAGTAAAAAGATTTCCAAACTTGATTGAACTTTGCCAAGTTGCTCATGAGAGTAAATAAGAAGGGGGCAAATTGGAAGGTTTGAGATTTGCATCAGTAGAGAGAGATGCTCTGCCTTGCAATCACCTCTTCTCTTTGAAATTGCCTTCAGGGATGCTGGAAATACCCTGAAATCCAAGCAGCCCCCACCAAAGAGTTTTCTTTCAGCACCCAAAAAGTTATTGTTTAATCAAATCCAAGCCAAAATTTGGTTAGAGCCCAAGACAGAAGCGTCTCCTTTTTTAAACCTTTTTATTAACAAAAAATACCAAAGGCAGCAGAGGGTGGGAGTTCCCATCGCATTTCAGGCAAAATGGTGATGAAACAGCATCAGGGATGGATGTGGTACCCAGCCAGGCATCATCCCCTGGAGGGAGGACGAGGAGAGGTCTGTAAAGTGAAATCTTCTTTGCTACATTATACATTTTTCTAAATTTCAATTATTTTTTGGTTGGAAAGTTTAAAAAAAGACCTGGGTCTTATCACACCCATCCACCTCCCCCTAGCGAGGTTGACAACCCTCTGTGGGCAGAGCCCTGCTCAAGCTGCTGGCAAACGGGGGCTGCAGCTCCCTGCCTAAAATAGCGGGGAGGGTGCTGACACTGGCTTCGCAACTTCTCCTGACCTCAGCTCCTTTTTTTCCCTATTGATATGATTTTTTTTTCCTGGCTCATTTCAAACCTGAGCTCCCCAGATGCTCCCTGACATCTGCTAATATCCCTGAAACTGGAGCCCAAAAGGCCTGGGAGGCTTTGAAACCACAAGCGATATTATTTTCAGGCTGTGATGGGATCAGGAGGGGTTTTCCCTACCCTTGGCTCGATGCCTCGCAGCAGCCCCAGGGATCTGGGGCATCATCTGGATGAGTTTTCCACCGGCTTTTATGTATGGGGGCAGCATGGCCCCATCGTGGGCTGTGGCTTGGGGCTGGCAGGAGCCCCTCCAAACCATGACGTATGTGCCTGATGAACCTGGGCTTGCATTTGCAGGCAGGAGAGAAGCTCCTGAAAGAAGGGTTGCTGGTGAAACCCAAATTGCCCCAAATAGCAGGGCTGGCCCATCTCAGAGGGGACGGGCGGCCGGGGCGCTCCGTGCCTTGTCAGCAGGAGACGCAGCTGCCGCAGGGGCAGCGAGGCAGCGGCAGCCGGCACACCTTGCCGTGCCCAGCCCACAGGCCTGCCACCTTCTCTGCTTGCCTTCTCATCCTACTAATTTCAATCACGGAAAACTCCATCTGGGTAAAATAGAAAGCCAGCAATTTTTTTTTCTTTTTTTTTTTTTTTTTTTTTTTTTGTGCATATTGAGTGTGCAGTAGATGTAAACTGCGTTATCTGGATGGCTTGCTGGCTTAGCACAGCCTCCATTTTACCGTACTAATGACTTTTTACACTCCAGGTAAAATCAGAACAAGACAAGAAGGTTTTAAAAAGCTCGTTCTGACAAATTCCTCACTGTAATTACTGGAGCAGAAAGAACTCATCAGCAGTACATGCTGTTGCTCCGGGCGCTAAAAGTCTCCAGTGGTGAATGGCCCAGATATGGAAACTGCAGCCGCCGCCACATCGCCGTGCGGCACAGGGCCCGGCAGGTCTCCGTGCCGAGGCGGCAGGCAGAGCCTGTCGCAGCCTCCCCTGCCAATGGGCTCCTCGAAGGACAAAGAGCAATTTTATACATGAATGATCTGGCCTAATCCCCATCCTCCTGAGGCCAGGCACTGCTGCGGGGTCACAGCACTTCTGTGGGGTTCACAGAGGTGTTGGGTCCCACACTTGCTGGGGTCATCATTTTGGTGATTAAAGGCACTGGGCTGGGCTTTGGAAGGCTGGTTTTATTCTCTGGGTAGCCCTCGGGCTCTGCTTCACCAGGGGGGATGGAAGGTGGGGACCCCCTGTGCCCGATCCCAGGCCAACCAGCTCCCACTACTCACCTGGGCTCCAGCTCTGCCCCAGCTCCTGCAGTGGGGAGAAAAGGCATCAAGGGCTTTTGCTTCGAATACATCAAAAACAAGAGGGGAAAATAACCCCCCCTCCCCGGCTGGTGGGAAAGTGTCTGGCAAAGCAGTTTGCTGGCTGCACGCTGCCAGCAGCCGTCAGCAGGAGTGAAATACACCCCCGTTTCGCAGCATCACGGCTCAGGAGATGCTCGAGGTCAGCCACAAGACCCTGGCTGGGAGAGTAAAGCCACCAGGATGTCCCTGGCTGCAAGAGGACGTGGCACCACAGCTCACTGGCCGGCTGGCATGGGCTGCAAGGACCAGTGTTGGGATGGACTGGGGGACGAGGCCGTGTGGGGTGTCCCTGGCACCGTCCCAACCCCAGCCCCCAGCCCCACATTCTCACCTCAGAGGCCTGGTCCAGACCTAATGCCTGGATCCACACACCCTCACAGTTGCACCCATGAAGTGCTCCGCTTGCACAAGCAAGGGTTTGGCTAAGAAGGGGATGGGAAGAGATTTTGAGGTGTTTTGGGGTCTGCAAACGTGCTGCAAATGTGCCTGTCCTGCAGCCCCCAGGTCCTACCTTTTGCCTGGCCTAGCAGGCAAGAAAAATGCATCACATCTTGGCTTTTACTGCCCTCTCCAGTCCCCCTCCAGCTAAGGCAGCTCCAGGAGAGGAAAACAATCTCAAAGTATGAGAGAAGCGAGCCCAAAGCCCAGGGCTCAGCTGTGGTGGGACCCCAAAGATCTCCCCCCAGCTCCAGGGATGGCCAAGGCGAGCCCTCCCCATCCTTGACCCTCTCTCAGCACCCACCCCCGTGCCGGGGACCACAATGGCCCAGGATGAGCCCCCCACAAAGAGTAGGAGCCGTGTGGTTGCACTGGAAGCTGGGGGCTGCTGAGATGTCCCCCAACACAGGGGACATGGGGACACGGTCTAGGAGGTGACCGCTGTGGCACACGGAGTGCCCATCCCCTACCCTCCTGCCACCCCCCAGCCATTGCTGTCACCTAAAAGGATTAGTCATTAGGGATTAATACTGGATTAGACACTCAGGCACATATGGCTTAGACACGGAGGGCAAAGCATTAGCACGCAGCCGAGCAGCATGGGCAGGCTGGGGGGCAGCTTGGGGGGCAGCTTGGGGGGCAGGCTGGGGGGCAGACAGACACCTTTCTGCCCCACTGGCTGCAGCCAAGAGGCGGAGGGTTTCCCAGGCACCAGGGCAGGAGGGGGATTTCAAGCCTGGAGGAGGGCGAGCATGGGCCAAAAGCTGGATGGACCCAGGGCAGGGAGAGGAAGTCACCTCCAGCATTCCCCTCCAGGGCCAGCTCCTGCACCCTGGCCCCCCAGAGCACCCTAGGCTGAGCAGCCTGTAGCAGCACTGCACTCCCTGAGAGCTCCCCCAGCTTGGCTCCAAGCATCCTCTGAGAAAGCTCAGATCCTGACCCTCTCCAGAAATACTTTTTTTTTTTCCAATTTTTGTCGGATGGCTGTTTTGGAGATTCAGTGCTGGGGTCATGCATGAGTTAGTCCTTCCCTGTCCCACTGAGCCCTGCAGCAGGGAGTGCCTTGCTTTCCTTTGGGGTCCTTGCACCCCGATCTTGACACTGAGCCCGGCTGCAGGCAGCGCCGTGCCCCCTTGCCACCGCTGTGAGCCCCATGCACCCACAGGGCAGGGCTGGAGCACATGCAGAGGATGGATCCATTTGCTCTTAATCTCTCTCTATCTGCTAATTAAATATTGATGGTAGTTAAATATTCATAGAACATTTTGGCTCAGAGTTTTTATCTGTCTTCAGGCATACGTGAGGTCTTTGATGTGTTATTTTTCTGGTCACCCAAGGTCCCAAAAGCCTCCAGACTTGTCAACACTCTTTTGAGGTTTTTTTTTTTCCCCTTTTCCATGTGTTGCTGGTAGAGGGTTTTGGTTCTTTCATTCCCAGCTTCTTTGCCCTCTGTATTCCCTTTCCTTTTTTTTTTTTTTTTTTTTTTTTTCCCCAGTATAGAGCATCTCAACTCTCCCTGAGGGATGCCAGCCTCAGGAGAGCTGCTCTCTATCCCCTGCACACCACGGGGAGCGAGGACAGCCAGCGGCTGCAATGACAGTGCCATGGGATGCGGGGATGGGGCTGAACCCGCTCCACCTTCCTCTTCCAGGCTCCTGGATTTCTCCCCAGATGATTCCCGTGGGCTGGGGTTGTCTGAGAGCCTTGTGATACCTCCAGTAGAGAAGGACCTCAGGCCATGGGGCTGGCTGAGACCTTGCTGCTCTTGGTGCATCTCTATCGGCTGGGAGAAGCCCCAGTGGGTCCCTGCCAGTGTGGGGAGCACGTCTGAGCCCCGGGAGCACCGGGCAGCACCCCAGACTGGGCACCCCAAGGCAATGGAGAAGGAGTGCCATGGCCTGGCCAGGCCATGCAGCAGACCCGCACCGGTGGCCGTTCCTTGGCCAGCACTGACATCTTGTGCCAAACGGAGGAAAAGCATCAGCCAAGGTTTGGAGGGATGCAGAAACCCCCTCCATGGCTGCTGTGCCTCAGGCGGGCACCCCAAACCCTGCTCCCACATAGCCCCCAGACCAGCAGAGCCAGGGCAACCATCCAGCGAGGCAAAAGGCTCCCGTGGGCCAGCACCTTGTCTGGCTCATAGTCCAGCCACTGCCATGAGCCCTGAGACAGCCCCGGGGTCCCAGTGCTCATCCCCATCACCAGTGCCACATCCAGTGCTTCTCACTTTTAATTTTCCCGGCAGCAAACTTGGTGGGAAGGCAGGGAGAAAGGTCTTTCCCATGGACAACCCGGGAAATATTTGCAAAAGCATTTTAGGGAAATTTCCAAAAGTGATTCACACCAAGAAGAAAGGACAGTCATGCTGGGGCTGCTGCATGGACACACTGGTCCCTGTTCCCCCAGCCTGGACTGGTGCCAGGGGAAGGATGCACAAGGAAAACACCCCAGGGTGGTCCTGGGGGAAATGAATTCATCTTCTAATGGGTGTATTTTCCTCCCTGGGCAGGTGGTTTCAGAAAATATGTGTGAAAACTAACAGTCACTAACGTTGCAAAAGCAGATTGTAGCTGCTGATAGCTGCAGCCTGGGGAAAAACACCACAGGAACCTGGGGCTGGGTTGTGAGGCAGATTCGGGGTGGTGCAGCAGAGTCCCCCCACGTCCTGGTGATGCTGATCCCCATTGCCCATTGTTACCTCCCCTCATCCTGCCAGCACTGCCAACGTCTTGTGTCTGGAGAAAATCCAGAGAGCCCAGCAAGTCCCTAGTATGAATTTTTTTTATTTTTGACCCCAGCTCCTAAGTGCAGAGGATTTCATGAGAATCTTACTTGCTCTTTTGGGGTTTCTTTTTCTTTTTCCAACATTAAATGCTGCTTCTTGCCTTTTGGGTTGCTGGGAAATCATGAGACGTGCAACCTGCAGAAATCAGGGTGCAGATAAGGAGGCAGATAGCGCTTTGGGTTTATTTTAGTTTTAAACTCTGGGTTTTCAAAGGCCAAGGCTGGGGAGCCAAGGGGGGGGAGGGGGGTGGGGGGTGGAGATCACTCAACTCGAGCACCCCAGACCTGATCGTAATCTCAAGCAGAGGAGTTTGGTGTGAAATTAGCTTTTCAGCCAGAGCCGGTCCCTGTGCAGAGGCAGCCAGGATGCCGGGGGCCAAAGGATACAGGAAATGAGTCAGGCAGCACATGGTGGGGGATGTTGGGGAAGGGGAAGAGTTCATCCCAGGTCAGCTGAGAGAGGATGAAATGCCCGGGGACGAGCTGCCTGAATGGCACAACATGGGTACCACACAGCCCCTTCCCCAAGGGATGCAGAGAAGGACCATCAACCCGAAGGAAAGCTTTTTGCCTTTGGGATCAGCTCTGCCATGGCCACCTTGAGCCCCCCACCCACTGATTTGGGTTGAAAATCTTTCCCTTTGGGGCTGTTTTCCCTGTTATGGGGCTGGCAGGACATCACACTGCCCTGCACCAGCAGCCATGAAATGGGGTCTGCCCTGGCACAGCCACCAGCCAGGAACAGGGCATGGACTCCAAAATTGAGGGGTCCAAAACCCCAGAGATCTATATCAAAGACACACAATGCCATTTTTTTAGCTGGGTTCCTGGTTCCCACAGCTGGGGAGAATCGCTGCCAGCCTGTGCTCAGGTTGGGCAGGTAAGGGCAAGCCAGGTTGGTCTGAGCCTGCCTTTTTCCAGCACCATTGCTCCCATGTGATTAACATGTCTGAAATCAGGGCTTGGCCGTGACTTTCCTGGTGAAATCTCCCCTGGACAAGGATGGCAGCATCTGTTCCATCTTATCTCTATACGTATGCATCTTCTGACAGCAGGAGATGGGCCCCATGCCTGCAGCTTCAGGGCAGCCAGGTACCAGGAGATGCCTCAGAGGCTGCACAACCTGCTCCCACCCAGGCGAGCAGCTTTGGGGGCGAGATGCAGATCCCTGTTGGGTTTTCCAGCCTTGAAGAAAAAAAAAAAAAAACCTCTGCTGCTTTTTGGGGAAGGTGATGGCATCTGGATAGGAGCCAGCCGGGATCCACAGGGGCAGAGGGGTGGCGAGGGGTGGAGGGTATGAGCCACTTCTTCCTGGGGACAGGCGAGGGTGGACCCATTTCAATATAAACCATCTCTGCAAGCATCTGGGGAAGTCCCAGGTGGCCAGGGCCAGGCAAGGACCTTAAAAAAAGAAACAGCACATACGGGTTGTGCATTTAGTGGTTATCTCATCATCAGCCTCAGCAAGGTAATGGAAAAGCTGATCCAACTGAGATAGAGAGTTAAAAGGGAGAAGAATAACTCAAACAAATCCTTTCTAAAAACCAGACCTGACCTGGCAAAGCTGCTTTGATCATGTTCATCACTTTGGCTGCCCCAGCTGCAGCAGCGGCCCTGTCCCGCTGGCACTGCACTTAGATCTTCCTCCCCCAGGGTTATCAATCAGCTGAAATGAGAAGTGCCGCAGCATCAATAAAGCATCTGCAAACATGGCTGGAAAAGCACCTCTCACCCAGGGGCAAGCAGCATTTCCAGGGTGGCTGTGCTGCCGAGCGGGTGTCCTGGTGTGCCCCGCAGGTCTCTGGCAGCCCAGCAATGCAGCGAGCTGCGTGACGAAGGCCGGGGCTGGTTCTCAGCACGGAAGGTGATTAAGCACTGATACACTCCCAGAAGAGGTGGTGGTTTCCCCAGGAGCTGCTTGTGCTTTCTGTTCAGGGATGCGGAGTAGCCCTGGGGAGCAACACCTGCATGGGGCTGGTGGGATTGGGACACCCTTCTGTCCCTCAGCAGTGGGAGATTTGGAGCCCCTGCAAATTTTTTGGAGGGAGCACCAAGAGCTCAGCCCCCAGCAGGATCACAAATGCCTCTGCCAGCCCCCAGATTTGTCACGTTCCCCTGTGTTTCTTGGCAGCAGGAGCAGGATCTGTCCCATATGTTTTGCAGGCACCAAGGCCTCCCACTCCCCACCACAGGGCTCAGCCCTTCTCCCCTCAATAATCCCACCACACCAGGGGCAGCAGGAGGGATGTGGGATGAAGCAGGATTTTCTGAGATCTCTGATCTGTATCCCCCATACTTCCTGGCAGGATTTCCCCAGCCGTAGGATTTCCTGGTGAGGGAGGATGATAACAGTCAGGGCCGGCAGAGCCCCAGGACCTCATGCCACAGCCCTGGGAGAGGGGGCAGGCAGACATGGAGGCTGGTGGCCCATCACCAGCGGCTCTGCTCCTCACCACACCCTGCAGCCAAGCCTGAAGCCAGAGCTGTGAAAGCTGGCAAGGAGCCCCCCATGAAATGGGGAAAGAAAGGGAGGAAAAGGGTGTTTTTCAGCCCAGATCACATGCGGGAACAGGGGACCCATGGGGCCACCCCAGAGCAGAGACTGGATCTGCTCACAACAACAGTGGGTCTGCCCATGTCCCGTGCCCTTCTTTGCATCAAACACGGGAGGGCTAATGAGTTGGAGAGGGATGAAGACCAGTTTCACCTGGATTTGTGAAGAGACACAGGAGCACAAGGTTTTTCCTCTGGCTCCTCTGAGCCCCCATGGACATTCTCAGCTCCAGTGCCAGGTCTGTGCAAAACCAGTAAAGCCCCGTCCTGGACAATGTGGGGAGATGGAAGGGGGATATTCCTCCTGGGATACAGGTGAGTCCTGGGGACCCCAGTGTGCTCAGGGGCTGCCAAATCAAGGGGCTTAACCAGGGCTGAAAATCCCCTGTGCTCCAAAATCCCCCATCTGCAGGGCCCACTCACGCCACGGGGCATACATCAGCGCCGGGGCTTGGGACAGAGGGATGCTGCAGGTGCTGGGAATGTCATCCATGGAATTCCCCGACCTGATGTATCCCAGAGTTTTACATAAGAGTCTTTAAAAGGGGCCTTTTCCAGTCCAATAAACACTTTTGTTTTCTTTGTGTTTCTCTCTCATTTTCTTATTGCAGGGAATATTTTCTACCCTTAGGAGACCACATTTACCCCAGCTGAGCCAGGAACAACTCGGTGTGTGGGGGTAAGAAGGGGGATAAGAAGGAAAGGATGGATCCAGGAAGGGAAAGGTGAGCCAGGCAGCTGCACTGGACCAGGACCAGAGGCATCCACTTTCCTCCACTTCTCAGGGTCTCCCCAGGGAGAGATTAAATGGGAGTTGGAGTGATGGGGAGGCTCTCTGATCCACCAGCTGGGCATGGAAACATGACCCCCCACTCTTTGTCCGCACTCACAAGTCCTGGGACATCGCCCAGCCCCGCTTGCGGCACCCTGCTGTTACCCAGCACATGCACATCTAACAGTTGAGGCTGATTTCTGGGAAATGGCTTTGCAGAAGAGCAAATGGAGGGACACATGCGGTCCCACCATGGAGGTGGCCCCCATTCCCATTGCGGCAGGTCCCTGCCTGGACTAGCACCCCATGCCCTCCCCAGCCGAGTTTCCATAATGGGGCTGTACTGCAGCCCCAGGTGGCCAAAACACCAGTGGGGTGCCATCAGCGTTCCCAGCCCTGCCGTGGGCACAGCTGGACTGGTAGGGATATGTGACTGCATCTCTCCGCTGCTTCCCACCATCCGCCAGCTGCCAGCAGCTGGGATGCACTGGAGCCGGGAGGAGAGGGGGCTCTTTGGACAGCTGTGGCCAGGCAAAATCCACTCGGGAAGCCCCAGACTGGCCTCAGCCTTTTCCCAGCTCAGCACAGCCAAGAACATGAGCTGCTGCTTTGGCTCCGGGGGAGGGAAGCGGAGCCACCTGCCCAGCCTCTCCCAGCCCCAATGGGCCCCAAACATCCCCAAACCAACACAGAGTCTTGTACGTGCCTGGTACAAAAAAACAGAAGCTGTTTCTCTATGTTTTCTTGGTGGGGGCTGGAATGTAAAGCAATAGGATGCAAAACTTCGCAGTGCAGGAGGATGACATGGACTGTCGGGAGTCTGTGTGGCTCCTGGGGACCCTGCAGGGTGTTGAGCCTGGTCCTACTCCCATCCAAGGGAGATCCCCAGATGGTCCTGCCTGCCCTGGGACTCCTGCCACAGGGTATGCAGTCTGCCCAGGGAACAGAGATGCAGAGACAAACTTTGGAAGCAACCCAGCCGCCAGTCCTAACGCAGGAGGCAGGAGCTCAGGAAATTTCCCAAGCCCATTGGGGGCTGAATGCACGACCCAGGAGCAGGCTTCTCTTTTCATGGGGCTGTGCTGGAAGGGGATAAGTATTGCTCAACCTCTGTGCTTTGGGACATGGCAGGGGATCAGGTCCACCCCCCTGCCCACGTAATCACTGGCCCTGGGGGAAGCCAGCCCCGCTGCTCCCCCCATAAAAGCAGCCCAGCAGCCCCGACCCCGACAGACAGCAGCTCTGCCCTGACACCACGGAGCAGCCCTCCCGCAGTCCGGCATGGCAAAGGCAGCTGGGGTGGTCTGCGCCCTCCTTCTCCTCGCTGTGCTGTGCTGCCAGAGCCTGGCACAGAGTAAGCACTGCTGCCCACTCTGTCCCCACGGACTGGGGGTCAGGGACATCCCCTGGGGGGGACATCCCCCCTGGGGATGGGTTTTCCTCATGCATGGAGTGCAGGGGAGCTCCCCCCAAAAGGGATGCCATGCCCACAGCAGGAGGGCTAAGATGGGAGGTGGGAGTCTCCAGGCTAAACTGAGCTTTCCCTGTCCCCCCAGGAGCCCTGGCCATGCCAGACAAGTGCTGCTTCAACTTCCAGTCGAGAAGGATCAAGAGAGACAACGTCGTCGCCTGCTACTCCACCAGCCCCGAGTGCCCGCACCAGGCTGTGATGTGAGTACCCTAAACCCAACCCTGGGGTAAAGCCCCTCTACACCCTGCCAGACCCCTGTGTCTTGCTTTGATGGGTCCAATCCTGATCCTCTGTGTCTCCAAGCCCCTTGGAATCTCCCATACCACCACACTGCTAACCCTGTCTTTTCTCTGCCCCAGCTTCAGGGTGAGGAGCGGGAGGGAGATCTGTGCCCAGGCAACCAGGGCCTGGGTGAAGAGGTACCAGCAGAGCTTCCAAGTCAACTCCTTCTCCATCCCCAGCTAGAGGGGTGGACGGAGGCAGCACGGGGAGTCACCTCCACGGGTGGGGGGACATACCGCAAAGGTCATCCCTTTGCAGAGGCGGCAGCAGGGACACCACATTTGGATATAGCAGCTTGTCGGGGATATCCTCCCCATCATCCTGTGATGACCCTCACCACTTCCCCAAAGGCAAAGGGCCTTTGTCATCCTTGGCATCCCACCAGGATGGGGTGTGCCAACCCCACAGGGTGCTGGGGTCCAGACCTGCTGCTGCCCCCCATCCTCTCAGCCCTGCTTTGCATGCAGGCAGCTGCCTGTACCCTTCACTGGCTGCGCTTGCCAGCCTGGCAGTAGCAGAGGGATTAAGGGGTAGTACTCCTACGGTTATTTTTTGTACAACACACTGAATAGAATTAAACGTGATTTCATGCATGCAAGCATCTGGCTGTGCAAGTGTCTTGGGAGCGGGCAGATCATGTTGTCGTCTTTTCTACCCAGGTGTTAAACCAAATCTGAAAGTGCTGGGGTCAGTAAGGAGCTGGGAAGAGCCGAAGCCCCAACAATGTCTCTGTGAGGGGGTCCAAGGGGTGCATGGGGCAAACCGTATCTGTGTGGGCTTTGGGGAAGCCACCAATGAGAGGGGCAAGAGGCAGGCACAGCTCATGAGGAGCGAGCTTCCCATGCTCTACTTGTCGGCCATCCTAATGAGTGGAGACCCCTGGCCCAAACTTGATCAGAGCTGCCACTTGGGTCTGCCTGGTCGAACCTCACAGCCAGCCCATGCTCCTGGGGTGCCTCAAAGAGATGTGATGGGCACTGGCACTGTGACAGGCACGGTGACAGGCTCAGCCACTGATGGGTCTCAGGGTGGGCTGAGGCAAGCCCGGCCACCACCGAGCCACTCATCCTGGTGAAAAATTGCGAGAGGCATCACAGTCAAACTGATGACAAGTGGGGTTTTTTTTAAATAAACTCACCCAGGGCTTTGGCAAGCATCATCCTGTGTGGTTTGCTGGTGACAGCAACTAAACCTAAAATAGACTGCCTGCCCCGGTGCATCACTAGCGGCGCAGAGCTGCTGGCTGCTCACCACACTTTCCAGCAGCCCTCGACCACTGCCGGAGCCGGAGTGGCTCAGAGAAGGAATTTCCATTCACTGGTTGCCCTTTATCAATATCTGTGGGCAGTTTCTTCCTGGGGAGAGTCCAGGGCAGTCATGAAACGCCTGGCTGGAGGATATATCATGCTGAGGTGCAGCCAAGAGATGCAGGTAGCTCTTGGTGGCCTTCAGTCAAGAAGACCTGCCAGCTGCTGGCACCGACGGAGCCCCGCTTGGACATGAAGGTGTTCTCCCTGACACTGCTCACCCTGCTGCTGGCGGCTCTCTGGACTAGAAGCCAGGGAATGTCCTGTAAGTCCCAAAGCTGAGGCTAAGAGCTACCCCAGCACTGTCCTCAGCTCCTGTACTGACAGGGTTTGGGGGGCGTTGAGGAAGGGGATGAAAGCATCAATTCCTGCTTCTGCTGTGGGTTTGAGGGGTTGAGGAGCACCACCAGCCGCCTGAGCACGGGGCTGTCCTGGTCTTGCTCAAAATGAGCAGAAATAGGCTTGGGGATGGCTTCAGCTCCATCACTCTAGCTGGAGAGCTCAGTGATAACTCCACATGGGCAGGAAAACGGGGGGCTCCTCCCCTGCGGCAAAGCAGCACGACCGGGGACATGAGAGGGGACCCCTGGTAGCAGAAGGGAGCAGGAAAGTCCCCAAGGGACCCACCACTCCCCTCAGGGCAGCGCCCATACTCCTCACGCCAGGCGTGGGAGAGCACCAACCCCTCTTGCCTCCTCTCAGTCCGCAGCCACTACGGCACATGCTGCTACAAGGAGATGTTTATCCAGAAGAAAATCCCAGCCTTCCTCATCAAGAGCTTCCAGGAGACGCCTTCCCACTGCTCCCACAAGGCTGTGCGGTGAGTACGCCCGGCCCCCGCCCAGCCTTCCTCCCCTGCACCCCTGCTCCTCACCCTTGCTCGCCCACCTTCCCTACGGGTTGTTCTGCCTCGGGGGATTTCCCCCAAACAAGCCACCCCCAAAGGGTGCCATGCGTGGTGGGTGCCCTGCGCTGGCTCTTCACGTGCACCTCCCTCCTCACTGCTTTACTCCAAATAGCTTCAAAAAATCCCCTGTTTCAGCTGAGAGACAGAAAGGTGGGAAGGAAGCAAAGGTGTCAGAGATTGCTAAAAGTCAGCACTTTGGGGGGATGTGGGGGGAAGGATGCTGCAGGCATCCCCTGAACCTCGGGGCACGGCCGCATCCCACATCCCCCCAGCTAACATAGCCCCTCTTTCCGCCAGCGTGGAGATGCTGAAGGGGAAGAAGTTCTGCGTGGACCCGCAGAAGGAATGGTTCCAGCAGTACCGGCAGCAGCAGGAGTCAACCAGCACCTCCACATGAAGCCGCCTTCACCATAAGCTCTGCTTATTTGCGTCCCATAATTACATGTACAGTCTCATCTTGTTATGTGATGGAGCTGGCTCCATCCCCTCCCCTGTTGTCACCCTCTCCACACTACCGCAGAACCCTCGATGGGTTTCATAAACTACCCTGTTCTGGCCTGCAGCTGGAGTGAGAGGAAGTAAATCCCGTGGGAGAAAAGCAGGGTCACGTCAGGGCTTGGTGTCCCCACAGGGGCCCAGGAATAACCAGGAGCTCCTGAGACGGCAGGGAAACCCGAAGGGCCAAGGCTGATGCCCCCAGCTCAGCTCCCCCCCATGAAGCAGCAGCCCCGTCCTGGTTGTGGGGTTTAAGGATGCCCTGAGCAGCTGCCCGCCCACTGGGATACGGATTGAGGCAGGCAGAAAGGCAGGCGCAGGCTGGCAACAGGAGAAAGGGTTGGCTTTGGAGGGTTTGGGGAGGGTATGGGGGGGTTGCTATGGTTTTTTCCCCAGATGGATCCAGGGGCTAAAGAGGGGCGGCTGCAGGAGGAGAGATGCTTGGAGGTTTAGCGCTGTCCAGGCCCGGCCAGACCCTGCAGATGAGCACCCAGTGGGGGTGAGCCTGCTCGCACTGGGGAGCTCCAGGTCCCCAGGAATCACCCTGTCTCACGGGGAAAACCCTCCCGCAGTCCCTAAAGCCCACCCACCCACCGCAGCAGCAATGGGGATGGCAATCGCCTTAAGGAAATTGGACCATACCAGGCCTGTCACTTGAGTCAATCCCTTCCTTAAAGACAAGAAGAAATTGAAAACACAAATGCTTTGGGGCGTGTTTCCAGTGAGCACGGGGAGGCCGGAGCAGCAGCATCCACGGCAACATCTGTGACCCGGCTGCGCACGTGCTGGATGGACCGTGTTTGTGACCGGGCACGCACGAAACACCCTGGCCTGTATAAATACCCCCACGCCACTGCCCCCGGCTCCGTGGTGTGTTTGCCACGGGCACTGGAGGACAAGGACGGTCTCCGACCAGAGCGAGGTCCCCAGGCCCAGCCAGCTGCTTCGTGGCAGCCACTTGCGGCCATGGAGCTGAGGTCGCGGCGCCGCAGGATGTCAGAATGCCCAACAGAGCAGTGTCCCCCAGCGCTGCCGGAGGAGCAGGCAAGACCCTCCTGTGCTCCTCCCAAGCGCAAAAGGAGATGTCCCAGTCTCCAAGGAGAGAGGTGAGTGCAGAGCTTCCCCCCGGGCACCGGCCAGAGGGGATTTTGGCCGGTGCCCGGCTGTGCTGCCACAGGCCCCCGCAGCGTCCCAGGGTGCTCCGGCCTCTCCCCCATCCCCGCTCCCAGCATTACCCCCACCTGGCTCCGCGGCGTGCTGCTGGGGGTGACGGTGCCTCTGTCCCCCGGCAGTGTGCGGGCTGTGCCGGCAGGACAACTGTGATGCCGACATGGTTGGCCAGCTGTGCCAAAAGGGTGGGCTCTGCGTCCACGAGAACTGCCTGGTGAGTCCCTGGGGCTCGACACCCCCCCAGTCCCCGACACCCTCCGGTCCCCAGCCCCGCACCGCCGGCAGCCCCTGGCACTCACCCTCTTTTCAAAACCCCCTTGCAGTACCACGCCAGCGGGCTGATGCAGAGAGGGGCCAACAAAGAGGGTTTCTACGGCTTCCTCTTCCCTGATATCCGCCAGGAGCTGAAGCGGGTGGCACAGAAAGTGAGGCCTTGTCCCCATGTGTCCCCACCGTGTCCCCACGCCCCGTGCCTGGCACTGCACACGCCAGCAGCCACCCACCCAGCCCCCAGCGCTGCTCTGGCAGCCGGCTGCAAGCAACCCCCAAGTCAGATACCCCATGACGCAAAAAGGCCCGTTCCTGCGGCAGGGGGGGATCTGGAGGGTACGGGGGGCATCCTTATCTATCAGGGGCCCGGTGTCACCAGCCGGGCGGCCCCACAGAACGCGGCGGGGCTCCCTGGGGCCTGTGGCGCTGACACCGTTGTCCTTCCTGCCGTCCCCAGACGTGCCACATCTGCCAGCTGCCGGGCGCCTCGGTCACCTGCCGGGCCGGCGCTGCCGGGCCCCGGCGCTGCCGCCGCATCTTCCACTTCCCCTGCGGCAGCAAGCGGGGCTGCGTCTCCCAGTTGTTCGGGGAGTTCAAGTGAGTATGGCTGCCACGCGGGGTCGGGGCCGGGGCTGGTGCCGGGGCCGGGGCCGGGGTTGGGGCCGGGGCCGGGGTCGGGGCCGGGGCCAAGCTGTCCCCTCCATCCTCCAGGTCTTTTTGCTGGAAGCACCGGCCGGTGCAGCGGGTGCGGGCGGTGCAGCAGGACCAGACCCTCTGCCTCATCTGCCAGGAGGGGGTGGCGGAGCGGCCCTGCTACGACACCCTGGTGTGTCCCGCCTGCACCAGCGCCTGGTTCCACCGTAGCTGCATCCAGGTAGGTGGCATCGCCCCCGGCCCCTGGAGCGATCCCCCCTGCTGTCACCCTGTTGTCGCGTCGCCCAGCTCCAGGGCGGTGAACCGGACCCCCGGCGCTGATGCTGATGCCACCTCTGCCCCAGGGACAGGCGCTGCGCTCCGGCCTTCACCACTTTTGCTGCCCACTTTGCAGCAGCAGGGAGCAATTCCTGGCAGAGATGTTTCACCTGGGCATCCGGATCCCTGACAGGTCAGTGCCCTCCCTCCCGCTGCCGCCTCCCCCTCCGCGATGCTCCAGCTGAGCCCTCCTGCCTGCGCGGGTGCCGCCGGGGTGTCCCCCACGGCCCCAGGGTGAGCGCTCCCCCGCTCCCGCAGGGATGCTGCCTGGGAGGAGGAGGATGGGGCCTTTGCAGGCCATTACTTGCGGCACAGCTCCTGTGATGCCAACCAGTGCCTGTGCCCAGAGGGACGCGAGCATGTGGAGGTGAATGGGTGAGTGCCGGTGGCTGCGGTCCCCGCAGCCCCAGCGAGGAGATGGCGATGCCTTCGTCTCCTCCTCTGGGCAGGGATGGAGCCTCCCTGGGATATGGGCACGGCACGGCAGGGTGAGTGCCAGCAGCTCAGCCCCAGCTGCCGGCGGGAGCAGGGGTGGACGTGGGCTCAGCACAGCGCCGGGGCTGGCACCCCACACACAGCTCGGGGGCCTTTGGTGACAGTGGGTCCTGTTGCTCCCCCAGGCCCTGGAGACTTCTACTCTGCACATCCTGTGCCTCACAAGGGACCCACCAGCTCTGCTCTGCCCTGGGGGAAGATGATGCCGTCTCCTGGGACTGCAGCGACTGCAGAGGCATGGACACTGGAGAGGGGTGCAGCGGGGCGACAGAGTCCCCAGTGTCACCTGCCACCACAGCCACGCAGGACGTGGGGACATGGACAGGGCTGTGATCCGGGGAGAGAGGGAGGGAGGAAGAGTGAGGTGGGCTTGCACAAGGTGCTCATCATCTCCCTCCCTTGACACCGGACCAGACTCCAGCCCCTCCAGTGCAGGGAACCTTGCGCAGCGCCCTGCATCCCGACACTTCACCTGAGGTTGACTAGTCCAGGGCCCTCAAAAAAGACTTCCCAACACTCAACAGATGCCATCGGTGCATACGTACAGTCAGTCAGCCCTGCCCACAGCCACCAGGGTCCCCGCTGACAGGGATGGGTCACCCCGCCTGCCCTGGCAGCTCCCGTGGAGCGATGGCACCCCCAGCCCCACCTACACCTCCAGCAGCAGCTGCACCCAGCCAGGGGTGATGTGAGCACCCACCGCTGCTGGGGGCTCGGGCTGCGGTGGCTGGGGCTGTGCCCTGAGGGTGGCCGGGAGGGGGTCGGGGACACAGGCTCCCAGCAGCCTGGTCACCAAGAAGAAGAAGGAGCTGTGCGCGGATACCCGGGAGCCCTGCGTGGAGGCACATGCGAAGCACTTCCAGCCCCAGAAGAAGTGACCCTTCCCCGCTGCCAACCGCGATGGCCCCGCTGCTTCCCCCGGCGCGCTTGGCTCCCGGCCCCGGGCATGCAAGACAGGACTTCAGCTGCAGCCTTCTCCAGCAGGAAAATCTGTTAAGTTAAACTGTATCTGTCTTACTAGGTAAAGTGATTAAAAAATACTTTCAATTCTATCAAAATCCTGATTTAAACCACATCAGTGTGCCTGCCTGCTAAGGAAGTTTCAAGAGTCTGGATGCCTCAACTGTTTGTGCTATCAACTCCTTTGGGTGTCTCTGCAGTCCCGGCTGGAGCCCTGACGCAGGAGAAGGGTCCCCCGGGGACCCAGTTGCCCTCCCCATGCCCTGGGTTCCCCGCTCCTCCCCTCCCTGGCCAGGGCGGCCTGGGCCCCACAGCAGCTCCCACGGTGCTTCCCCCTCCCCAGCCCGTGTTAACCTCCACTGCCGCCCAGCACGGCCCCACGCTGTCGGGGGACACAAAATGGAAGTGCGTGCTAGGCCTTGGAGCAGGCCTCAGCCTGAACACAAGTACTCGGAGGCCTCGGCCAAGTCGACCCTGCGAAAGTAGAGTCAATGTTTCTTCCTGGTAGTTAGAAGAGTGCTGTGCCTTGGTTTTAACATGGGCTTCGTTACGAGAAAAATGCTCACAAGCTTCGGCTGCTGCTGGGAAAGAAGGAAGCAAGAAGACTGCCAGTAGTACTGCGAGATTAGCGCGGAACACCTGCTGGTGTTCAGCTGGTAGGAGAGTGCTGTAACTTGATGGGAAAGTACCGTAACGCACGAAAGGTATACAAGCAGCCAGCGTGCTGAAGTCGAGCGTCTCAGCATCACCCGTGATTTGAGTCCGTGCCTCAGTACGCCACAGCACGCCGTGACACCAGCGTCTCCCCTGGGGCTGCCAGAGCCGGCTCCTCTTGGGGTAACGGGCCGGCGGCACCCGCAGTGCCAACACGAGGGTCGGGGCCACCGCGGAGGCTCAGCCCTGCGGTGCTCAGGCACATCAGCAAAGCCACACGCCCAGTTCCAACTTTTCTTAGTGAGGAGATGCAGGTTTGTGGGACAGGGGCTGGGGCGGCAGGTGGGTGTCGGGGTGTCAATACCATAGGACATCACGCTCAGTATATAAACTGGATGAGCTGGCCGGGGGAGGAAGGATCTGGGTGGTGGGCAATTGTATTGTGCCTCACTCACCGTACCTATTCTTTTCTTAGCATTCCTAATATTGTTTCTTCTCTCCTTGTGTTGTCCCATTCATCTGTTTCCTGTCTCAACCCATGGGGTTTTACCTTTTTCTTCCCATTCTCCTTCCCATCCCACCGGGAGCAGAGCAGGGGGAGCAGTGACAGCTTGTTACCTTCTGGGCCATAAACATCTATGCCCTCACTGGGCAGTTCACAGAAGGAAAAAGCAGTCCCCTTGAGCTGAAATTGGAAGAGACGGGCCAAAGAGACATCTTGCTGGCTGAGCCATGGGAGGGGGGGGATGCTGGGTCTGACAGGCTCGAGGGGGACAGAAGTGAGACACCTGGTGGGACCCTTAAATAATCCTGCCTCCAGCATGATTCAGTCCGATGTCCTGTGGTTGAAAGGAGCGAGGGGAAAGGGATACAAACTGACCCCAGATATCGTCTTGTGCCAGTAAATTCAAAAGGGAAATTCCAAAGAAAGACGAAGTCAATAAAAAAAGCCTGAAAATTCGAAATAACATTATAAAAATCTTTTGACTCAGCAGAGAGCCAGCGCAGGAAGCTCTGAGGGACTCGCAGGAGGTGTTCAGAGCCAGTCGTGCTGAGGAAAATGAAAAGAGAGAAATAGAAACCCCTGATGATCCCAACAGAGATTTGATGTGCTTAGGTTCTGCAGTGACGGTGACCGTGTTCCTGGAGATGTGGCGGCAAGGGCAGCGATCTGGGATGGGTAAAACCAGGGAATGTGAAGTGTAAAAGGTTGCAACTGCAAAACAAATTTCACTCCTGGGGAGCAGAAGCAGCAAGCAGTCAGCTTAGGAGGTGGGGGTGTCTGCAGAGTGAGAGCCTCTGCCTCAGCCCTGCTCCTTCAGGGCAGAGAAAGAGGAGCTGTTAGAGGTGGCAGCGTCCAAAAAGGCTGCTCTGGAGGAAATTGGTAAGAAGTGGTAGTATCCAGTGATTCTTGACTGAATGGGTGAGCTGAGCAGGCCAGAGGGGTTTCAGAGTGGAGCAGCTAATCTCATACCAGAACCCCACAACCGCTGAACCCACCTCCAGTCCTGGAGGGGACAAGTGAATCTGGCATTTGTGCTGGGAATAGGAGAGCAGGCAGTTGCCACCTGCCCGGGCTGATGGCGTTTGTACAGCCTTGTAGAACGTTTGATTCCAAAACAACATCGTGGTTAGTGACACCTTTTAAAATAGGACTCTCAAATTCCTCTGTGAATAGGCCTGGGTGTTTCACTGAGAAAGAAGATCACACCTCTAATCTGTCTGGCTTCTCGAGCATGCTGGTTGTGTGGTAGGACTGATATCCCTCTGAGTGATGGTTGTTTCTTATCTGCCCTGGAGCTGGGTCAGAAACATACATGAGAAACTCACTACTTTCATGTGCCAGTCTAACCACCCATCTATTTGTATTCCCAGACATTTCCTGGCCATATAACCTTACACCAGCAGTGTCCACTCTATCTCTTTTCTACCCTGTTGTTGACTCTGATACATTCACACAGATCAATTCCTCATTTTCCTACCCTTCAACCCAAGTTCTTTTCATTTAACTCTTCTCATGTTGTATACCACGAGGGTCTTGTCACAGTTTTGTGGTTTGTAGCATGGGTCTTTCCCTGCCCCAGATATTTTCAGCTGACAGCCTCACAAGCTGGAACGTCTGCTATTGTTATACTTGTCCTCAACAGCCTGATTGTACAGTCTATACTGTTCTATCAAATCCCTTCTCCATTGCTGCAGTCCTCAAGGTCATTATAAGCTTTTTGTGTGATATCCTGGCCTCTTCTAGATTGATGATAGCATGTCATTTTGCCTCATCAGCAAATTTCCCTTTGCATTCTCCTGGTTTTTTGCCAAGATCATTAATGTAAATGTTAAGTAGAATAATTTCTGAGGCAGAAACACAAGGAACTGTACTGGTAAACCGTCTTCAGTCTAACACATCCCCTTTTTGCTGAAGCAATTACCATGCCACTTTCAGGCAGTTCTTTACCCACTTTACATTTCATATGCCAGTCACATCTTCTTTGTCTTAGCTAATAATTTACTGTGTGGCACCATTTCAAATGTCTTACTGAAGCCCAGGCAAGTGAGATCTACTGCATTTCCTTCATTGCGAATATCTGTGAATTTATGAAAGGAAGCTGTTAGTTTAGTGTTGGTGTGCATCAGGGCCAATATTGCGTGATGTACTGTATGTTGTCCCTTGTGCAATGCCTGAGGATTTGGAGAAGGGATTTCAGTCAGAGGATTATGTCTGCAAAATACAAGATGATTTACATTAATCAGGGATGGATAAGACTGGGATTATACAAGTAGTTGATGGAACAACATGCTAGCAGATGACATTCACTCAGGAGTCATTTGAAACACTAATTTCTGTTTCTAAGGTCAAATGAACAACTACTTTGGAAAGAAAAAGGCCTGTGGTAATGTTTTTGAGTTTATGGCCAGATTTTAAAGATATTTGGGTCCTGAGTATTTGGCCCATGTGACTTGGAAGTCTCTGTTCCATTCCTCTTCAATGACATTCAGGTTCACTAAATGCCATTTTCTTTAGAAAATGAGACTTAACATCTCCTTATTTTCTAGAGTTGGTCCTTGGTCCTGCAAATCCAAAGATTAAGCAGAATATTGGAGTGCGTGAAGGATGGGACAGAAACTAATTACCCAAATGCCACAATGTTGCTGTAGAAACCAGCAGGATGATCTCCGAATGCCACATTCAGCCCTGATCATTTTGACTCAGAGATGGATAGAGACGACACGGAGGACTTTGAGCCAGGTGATGAAAGCATTTAGCAACTTGGAGATGGAAGATGGAAAAGAGCAGGGCAAGTATGAAGGGAGCTTAAAAATAAACATTCAATATTAATTATCTACCCTTTCAGACAGAGACAGGAACATTTACATGGTTAAAATCATTTAAGGAGAAAAACAGTGCACTAGAGAGAAATATTTTGACACAAGGCATAATTAACGTGCGAAACTCTCTGCCAAAAGGTCTTATCAAGGGCAAAAAGTGGAGAAGAAAGACAGAAGCAATTTCTATAAAACAACCCCAGCTATGTAAATTTAGGTAATTTTTATTTTTTAGTCTGTTTTCAGCGAAGTGGGGCTTATGCAAGCTGCTGTCTGGTTGCAGGAGGTAGTGATAGTTTGTGTCTGCAAACTCAAAACTGAAATCACTTCTTGCTGTCAGACAACTTCTTTTGAAAGCCCCAGCAATGTATTCACGTGGGCAGGCGCAGATCTCTGCAGAGGCAGTAGCTGAGAGCCACTGGCTATGCCAAATTGCATGGAAGAGAAGTAGGTCAGTACATCTGGGAGACCAGAGTCCACGGTGCCCTCGACAAACCAAACCCAGTCCCGGTGAGAGTTAGCCCCAGGGTTTTCCTCCACTTGAGCCCAGGGCTGAGGAGGGGGCTGTAGGTGCAAATAACGAGCACAGGAGACAAACAGCAGGATGGGGGCCTGGGCTGGGGGTTAGTGCTGTGGGTTCTGTTTGTGGGAGCTAGGGCAGAGTGACTCTGGGTTCACTGTGTGGCAAGAAGGTGCTGGGGGCTGGCAAGTGAGCTTCGAACCTGGGTGTTTCACTGGGCCTTGTGCTCTGACTCCAGCCACGTACAGAGAGATGTATTTACATTTAGGTGAAGCAGGATACTTCTTTGTTATGTAAATCTCTGCTCACACAGCATTTTTCTTCCCTGGTTTTGTTTAAAGAAATGTATCTGCTTGCCTTAAGGAGCAAAGGGTGCCTGAGGCTGGGGACTTGTAGTCAACATGGGGAGTCCAGGAAAGGGTGAGAGAAGCTGAGGCTGCAGCCGTCTCTGGGTGAAACATATCCCCTGGAGTGGTCTCTAAGCTCTCAGATCCAGAGCTGAGGGTAACCAGTGTCCCTGTGGTTTGGGAGAGCTGTGCTGGGTGGCTGGAGGGTGTCCGGCACATAAGCCTGCAGTGCCAAGTCACCCTGATTTTGTTGGACCTGACTAATCCCCATGTGTTTTTCTGTAATGCGTGCACAAACAGATGTGCTGAAACCTCCTGCCTGAGGAGAGATTATTTTTGCTCTTACCATTCTCTTCCCTTTCATTTTATTGTAGAAGTTGCTCAAGTTGGGGGGAGAACAGGTCTATCTTTGATCCAGGACGATAGAAAAATCTCTGTCCTGGGATGTGGATCTTTGCTGGGCATAACACAGGATCTTCTGAGGGGGAAGAGACATTCAGGAATTTTAATTTAAAAAGTAGCTGTAGGGATTGGTTTAGGAATTCCACTTTGAATGCTGAGTTACTCTTATAAAGCAATATATGCAAGAGTCAGTGACAGCTCACTGCAAAGTGAGACTGACGGCTGATCTGTGTTTTCCTTGTAACCTTTAGTCACGGGACTCCTCTGCATAATTTTTATCAATGATGAGTGTCACTTCCCGGACAGATGTTGCATAATGCCATGTGGTTTTCTCTACACTTGCATGGGATCGTGGTGTTGGCAGTTTCTTTAATTTCTTTCTGCCTGTGGTTTCCTTCTGTCTTACCCTGCTGCATGGTGGAGGCAGAAGGGCTGCTGTGATCCCTTTAGTGCTGCGAAGCACAGGGTCCCATGTGTCCTGGCAGCCACTCTTGAAAGAGGTGCAGAGAGCATGGCTCCTCTGTGACTCAGGGTCACAAACACAGCCTGCTTCTGCCAGCTAGCAGGGATCTGTCCTCAGGGTAAACTCTCAGCAGAGCTGGGGAGGCTTTCCTAAAGTCAGCTGCAGACTGAGGCAGTTGCAGTTCTGTCCCAGCTTTCCTTAGCAGGCTTGAGGACCAGAAGTGATGCTGTCCTCTTCCAGTGACTGAGATCCTCCCTCGTCTCCTCTTCTAGTCTAAATGAAACTCGTGACATTGTCTGCCTGGACATGGGACTTCCTTGCTGCTCTCTTCTGACTCTTCTCCTATCACACATTTCTTGAAACATGAGGCCCTAAGGGGCAAGTTCCTCACCAGCAGCAGTCGCCCCAGTACTGAGCAAAGCTGGGGCTCTGCTCTGGCTGCACACCGTCCCTGCTGTTTCTGGTTGCTCTCTCAGTGCATCTCTTCACATATCACCATGCCCAACTTGTCCCAATCTGCCTTTCCAGCTGCCTGCCCCCCAGGTCAGTAATGATGGCCCCTCTGCTCTTTTAACTGTGCTTACAGCACCTGGAGGTAATATGTTTTTTAGACTTTAATTCCCTCATTTTCTTAGGGAGACACATGCAAGTCAGTGTCAAAAGCATCTGCTAGTGCAAGACTAGTGCCCTGTTTGCTCATCACTGGCTTTCTGGTACCTCTCCCACTCCATGTGAGTTGGTCCTGTTAATCACCAGTGATTCAGAGATGGCCACAGCCTGGCTGTGGAGGAGGTTAGTGGAACCTTTGGGGCCTTTGTGTTTGACTACACCTGCCTTATCTACCTCTACCTTACTTATTTGTTCTCTTTTCCCTTTTCTCATCTGTGTGCACTAAATTTTGATTGTGTTGAGCACTTGACCATAGCCTCTTGTTTTGTTTATGCAAAGGGAAGCCAAAAAGAGGTGGCATCTTTGACTACTTGCTCCTTTTCCTAACTAATGGGCTTTTGCTTTCTTTTGTTTTTCAGATTTGTTATTTGCAAAGATGGGGTTTCTGATCTCCTGTGTTTCCTCCCCCTCTACCCCCCTTTGATCTTCTTTTGTGTTTCTCTGCTGGATTAGAAAGTCATCTGTTTACAGAGCTCTTCCATGGCAGGAGAAATAAAACCATGTTATTTCTTCACTCTCCCTTTACATCAGTTCCTTATATTTAATTCTTTAAACACACTTAAACACAAACTGTCTACTTTTGCTGAGCTACAGTTTTGTGCAATTTGTTGTAATATCTTCGATTCCAGTTAGAACGGAAAGTATTTCATCAGCATCCAGTAAGAAGTCCCATCCACTCTCATCTAAATGGAGAACCGAAACCTTGGCCAAACCACTTCTGCAGGGAAGAGGAAATATTTTCACCATTTCCATCAAAAATAATCTTTGCAATTGTGAGATTTTCTATGGTTCTTACTAGATGACAGTTTTCTTCTGGTTGCTGCTAAAGTCAATGCCCACAGATCATTGCAATGATCTCCGTTTCTAATATGTGCGGGGTGTGGGATATTCCTTACCACCATCCTGGCATTTCCTGTTTCCCTTTGCTACACTCTTACCTATCCCACTCCTTTTCTCTCTGCTTGGACAGGCAAAGGGGATCCCACCAGGTCAGCACTGCGCACTGCCATTGCCCATCCTTGGCTGTGAGCCCCGTGACTCTGTTCTCACGACGTAGTCGGCGTTTCCAGGAGGAAGCAGTGTCTCACTGCCCGCCTCTGCCTCAGCAAGAGAGGCGATGCAAGCCCCCGGCATGCCAGGTAATTGCTGTGCCGTGGTCAGCCGCTGGCACCCATCGGGATCGCTGTGCGTCAGCAGGCTCTTCCCCCAGTCCCGCTCTTGCACGTCACGTCAGCATCCAAAGGGGAAAGTGCTGTGGGCTCGCGGCACCTGGGCCACGTTCCGCAGATGATGGGGAATGTAACTCTTAATCCAACGCACCTCCCGCTGTAGCTGCATCCCAGAGCTTGCCATGAGTCCCTTGAGGCCCAAGAGCAGCACAGAGTGGGATCCCTCCCGTGAGCCGAGGTCCAGAGAGATGCCCTGACTCCCCAGCTGGGCAGGGGCTTGGAGGGAACCTCCCCGTCCTCCTGCATCCTCTGTGCCTGAGCCATGCGGAGGCTTTACCTCTCCTCTCTGCTTTTTGGCAGTGCTGTCAAGGCTTGGGGAATATCAACGTGGCAAAGTGCATGAATTTCCTCCAACAAACTCAGGTACTGAGCCTGGGGTCCTTCAGTGGGAGATAAGTCCAGAACTCTGGGAGCAGCTGCAGGCGGTGCCCATGCTGGGGAAAAGGCAGAAGTGGGGAGGGAGGCTCAGGTGTCTCTTGAGAAGTCCTGACTCCATCCCCTGGTGATGTGGGAGCTGCCCGTGGGCAGGGAGAGTTGGGGGTGGCACTGCCTGCTGCAGGGACGGTTTCTTCTGTCTGTGTCCCTCGAAGCAGCGACTGCTCGAGCAGATGCGCTCCCCACCATGTGCTCCTTCTGAATGCCTCAGTTTTGTTTGGGGGGACAACCTGTCCCAAAGGGTGGGAGGGTGCCTCCGGGCACCAGCACTGGTGGGAAACAGAGACTTTCCTGGACATATGAGACGTGCTGCAAGCTTACAGTGGTGCATTGGACAGACTAACATCCCCAATTGCATCTCCAGGTGCGGTCGGCGAGACAAGCCCCACTGTGTCCCGTCCCCAGAACATCGCAAGTGTTCTCTGTCCCCAAGATGTGCGGAAGGGCTGCATGATTGGCACAGTGGTAATCGTGATTTTCCTACCACTTGCACTGCTGCTGTGCTACGTCTTCGTCCGGCAGCGGAGGAAGAGCAAAGAGTAAGTCGATGATTTTCCCCCCCACTGCTCCCTTGCATGGCTGCTCGTGGGCCTTGCTCTGGAAAGGAGTCCCTGTGTCCCTCCTGCAGCCGAGTGCCTCAGCGGCTTCCTCTCTCCACAGACATGCCCCTGCACCTTGGGGACACCGGCTGGAAACCGGCGGGTACCCCTTGCGCCCGGTCAGCCCCACCAGCCACCCCGGCATCCCTGACAGCTGGGACCAACAACAGCAGCTGCAGCCCCCGCCTGAAACACCGGCACGTCCACCCTCCAGACGGGATACACTGCCACCACCACCGCCACCGCCGCCAACCCCTCCTGCCCCCAGCCCAACACTGGCCGCCTCAGTGCCTCAAAATGGGCCCAGCTCCACCAAACTCCAACCCAAACGTCCTCCCCGTCCCCCGAGGCCATGGGTCCAGCCCTCTGACAAGGGCTGAACGCGGCCCTGCCAGGGTAGGGGTTGAGGATGGGAAGACAGAGTCCCCCACCCACAGCTTCGGGGGGCAGCCCTTTCACCCCCCCATGAAGAGGGTCAGAGTCGGCGCACAAGCGTCCATGTGGCCCTAATAGCAAACCCCATGAGGCACCAAGCGCTGGCTCATCTCCACGCCCAGCCGCGGCTGTGGATATGCCCACTGTGTCCACTCGCGGTGGAGGCAGGCAGGAGCCAGGCACGGGGGGCTCCTCTGACTGGCGTGCACAGCCCCCATGGGCTGGGGGGGCGTTCCCCTCACTCCCCCCAGGCACACAATAAAGTTACTGTAAGCAGAAGATTGCTTTGTGTCTGAAGTTTATCAACTCTTTTGGCCTGTAAAGATGAAAATCTTTACACAGTTAGCAAGCTGTGGTAGTCTACAGGAAGTCTTTAAACTTCCCTTGTTAAAAGCCAAGTTCCAAGTGCTATTTTTCCAGTCACCACGCGCTTGTATTCGGGGAAGTGTGAAGAAGATGATGACACTGCAGCTGTGGAGCTGCCTAACTTTCCCCGAGCAGCAGCAGCAGCAGCAGTAAAGACGAAGGCGTTCGCTGCCTACCACAGCCAAGGGCTGAGGCTCCAGCCGGCCCCCAGCCTTCCCCACACGGTGGGGAGCAGCCAGCGCTCGCAACGCCAGCGCTCTCGTGATTAGGCACCGCTCCGCAGCATTCCTAGGCCCGCTTTTAACGGAACCGCTTGTTAACGGGGCTTTCCACAGAGGTGGCCACCCGTCTATCATCCACCGCCTCTCACGCCCATTGGGTTTGGGGCCGTGCGGCACCGCCTCCACCTGGGACGCTCTCCCCTCACTGGACAGCGGGGAAAAAGTCTCCGCTCCCTCCGCCATTTCTGCCGAGGTGGCCTCGGGCGCAGTCGCCAGATGGCGGCCCCGGCGGTCGCCCCTCAGCCTCCGCAGTCGACGGGTCCTCTCCTGTTCTGCTCGAGAAGCCGTCTCGCCTCGGAAGGCGCTCCGTTAGCGTGGTGTTACTCGACCGAAATCCCTCGTCTGGTGCGTGGCAGGGGCTAGGGCTTCCCGCAGGGCGGCGCGGGCTCTCCCGCGCCCTCGTTTTCGCGCCTCTGGCAGCACACCGCGGCTGCTGTCACGGACGCACCCGGGCCGGGTGCAGAGCAGCGCGCGCGGCTCTGCCCCTGCCGTGGCGGGAAGAGGGGGGCGGGACCGCTGCTCCACAGACAAGGCCCTCAGCCAACGAAACGCCTCATGGGGCGAGAGGAGGTGCAGGAGCGCTGGCCGCCTAGGGCCGGAGTTCAGCTCCTGCCGGGCTCGAAGAGGCAGCCCCCCGCGGGAGCTCCCCTCAGAGGGCTCAGCGGGCGAGTGTTCGGAAGCCCTCCCCTTGGGACGGGGACAACCCCGAAGGGAGCTTGGTGGGATTGAGTGCCCTCAGCCCCCCGCCCCCCTCGGTGAGTGAATGGTGCCTCGGGGTGAGCTTGAGTGAGCGCTTGCCCCCTTCGGGCACCTCTGAGGGGCAGGTTTCCCCTTCGGAGAGTGGGTGCGCACCTTGGTATCATCACTGTTCACGTGCCGTCGTTGTCGTTCTTCCGTGTTGCTGTGCAGCAGCAGCGTCCCCAGCTGGTACGTGGAACTTAGTTAACTGTTATGGGGGCGTTGTTTTGGCTGCCCTGTCCCCGTCATCTCACTGGCTTCGGCTGTTTGGATTTGGTTGCAAACTAAAGTTTGTTAAAGCTTCTTGTCCGTGTGAAGCCGCTTTGGTATACCTCGGTGACCTGGTGATATTCCTGGTGGGATTTTTTGAATGTTCTGGGGGACGCCCAGGGCCTGTAGGGCGCATCAAGGTCTTTCAGAGGAGGAGAGGTGGTCCTTCAGCTTGCTGGTCTGTCTGCAATACCGGAGTCCTCGGGACTAGTAGATGCTCAGGGAGGGAAGTGCTGTGTTTCGAAGCAAACTTGAAACACAGGTCTGTTTTCTGTGCCTCTTAATTCTCACAAGGTCACTGGGCTAGAGATACCTTGAAAATGTGGGAATGCACAGAGTCGTCAGTCTTTGTTTGCAAGGAAGAGTTTCTGTTTTCTTGTTCGGAGAAATGTTAGAAATAAGGAGACGTCTTTGAGTTCTTAACAGTTGTGTAAAAGTTCAGGGAGTTTGAATGCTGAAGTTCTTAGGTGTGTGGTGTCCTGTCTTAATACTTCACAACTAACGTTTTTTATCTCAAATGTGGGAAGGGAACACGGCGCCTTGGTTTCGGCGATCAGAGCAACGAACAGATGAGACGGTGCCCCGACTCCTGTCTGGACAAGACAGAGGTTTTGCACGTCGAACAAACGAAATCGTGATGCCTGAACAGCTGAAAGGTGAAGCCCAATGCAGTTTTCATCCTTGTACAGGTAAAACGTTGTGAAATAAATTTGGCCAGGCTGCTAAATTCCTTTTTACTTCCAGGTGTAAATGGACTCTGTTCCTGACGAATACAGACGCTACAGCACAGCCCATGTTGGGGTGAGCACCTTTTGCCGGGTGTCCGCCAGGTACAACCGAGAAGCGCTTTGTTAGCCCCTGCACTCCCACTGTGGGTCACAAGATGGGGTCTGAATACCCAGAGAGACAGCTGTGCCAGCAGCACGTGCAGCAGCAAAACACCACCTTGCCACTGTATTTTGCTTGGGTACCGTAATAAATCTCGCTAGCACGCAGAGAGGGCTTCCGAGAAGTAGCAGTTATTAAATGTTATTTTTCCGGAGTCCTGTTCAGGAAGGTGGAAAGAGGTAAATTCAGGGACCGATTTTTAGTAAGTTACAGGTGGTGCTGCCGGCAGTGAGGAGGGTTGCTGGAGGGCTGGATTTGCGGGAGGAGCAGAGTGCTGTCATGAGGCGGACCATCCCATCCGTCAGATAAATGAGGAGGGATCCAGAAGCGTTTTCCCCAAATGAAGCATTCTGTGGACGGCACCTTTGTTTTCGAAGCAGGAGATACTTCCTGAGTGTCGGTGTTCTTTTGCGCCTGAGACTTTGCCAGATGCGCGCTGGTTCAGGGGTGGCTGTTGCTCGTTATACCCGTAATTGGGAGGTGGCTTTGGTTGTGGCTTAGAGAACAATTGTTCCACGGTATGTCCAGTCAGGCACCAGCCAGTTGTTGACGTGACAGTTTTTTCTTTGGAAAGTGAATTGTTTTATGACTTTCTGCCCAACTCGCATCTTGTGTTTGAAAAGAAATGCCAGCCCATCTCTTTTACTGGACTGTGCGTAGCTGTGGCTTAGCAGGCTGTTTTCGATAGCGCTGATTATTTTAAAAGCAGATCAAGGGACATTGAAACTATGTGACTTGACATGTACTATCCTAGGAAGAGTCTTTGGTCTTGCAAAATAGCGCCCAGTAGTGCTGCTCGCCTTCCTCTCTGTTTCTTCAGGACAGATAGGAACGCGAGAGTCTAAATCTGTTCCTCGTCTAAGAGTCGAGACACTAGTGTAAAAGTGACAGCTGAAGGTTTGCTCGCAATTGGGGTGTTCACATTTATCCACCATTTCCATGTGAATCCTGCCATGTCAAAAGAAGCGTTTGAAGTTCTGTTGCAACCTCTTTTCACAGCGTCTGCTTATTCACATGCAGCTTTCCCGAAGAACCTCATAATGTTGTTTGGAGAGGTGCCACGCACCACCCAAGAGGTCAGCAGGCCCCTCTGCAGCTTTGACAGCCTCCAACGCTGTCGGGCCCCCCTGTCGTTACGAGGGGCCCCTTTCCAGTGCCTGCAGTTCCCTAAGGCAGGCGGGGATCCCAACATGCAATGGAAATGTTTCACATCTGTGTCTGCTCCTAGATGAGGCTGCTGGCAATGGTTATGAGGCTTCTCACCTCAATGTTGGTTGGGAATCTTTGGGCCATCCTGGAGGTAAGTTCTCAACGTCCATTTTGTTGAAAGAGTAAACACTGACAACTTGGCAAGAGTTTATTCACGTGCAGATTTCCTGAAGACCCCCTCAGCTGTCCACGGCCTCCCAATGTCTTTGTCTAGTATTCCTGTCCTCCAGCCTGAGAGCAACCTCACGGGTAATTCAGAGGCAGCAAAGAGCATCTACCTTTTAATTTTTTCTTTCCGTGTGAAATGCAAGTTGCTCGTTCTGCGGCCGACGCGCAGACGTGCAGAAGAGCAGAGAGGGAAAGGGTCGGGCTGAGTGCCGTGCCCCAGGGCGCTTTCCCTTGCGAAGCTCTTTGCCGGCCCCTGGGAGCCTGAGCTGCTCCCTCCCGGTGCCAGCTGCCAAGCCAGTGGGCTTCTTGGCGCTGACTTCAGAGCTGGTGCGAGCTCCAGGGAGTCCTTTCTCCCAGCGGCTCCACGCGTGGTTCATTTTGTCCCAGCGTGGTGCCACTGCAGGCACACGGTAACTCTTTGCACCAAGCTCCTGAGCGGAGGGGAGAGAGGAGTGCCGTGGAGTAATCCCGTCTTTGCCCGGCGCTCCTGAGCTGCCACTCCGATCTGAGGAAGTATCCTGGACTGTGTCACCGGAGCCGTTCTGTCCTGTGCTTCTTTGCAGAAGGTGATGCAGCTTTGCAGCTGGGTTCCGGGTCGGCGACTGCGGGAGATGGCACGGGTACGTCCTGGCTTTTCCCTCCCCTTCAGAGCTGCCCACTCACAGCCCAAAGGTCAGCCGGCCGGGCGCCTCTGCAGGTGGGAGGACGGAGACCTGCCCGTGGGTGCCCTCTCCTTGCGTGACCCCCTCACCGCTCCTGCGATTCGCGTCTGCCAGTGTAGATGACGGGAGCTTCTCTGGGTGATTAATAATTACAGGTGTTCCCGACGGGAGGACTTTTCCAGCTCCTCGGCTGGATCCGGCGCAAGAGTCTGGCTGGCATCCCAGGGGTGAGTATTCTGTCCTCTGCTCACCTCACAGGCTGTGCACTGGTTTTCTGCAATTTATTCATGTGGAATCGTACCAAATACGTTCTGTTAAGGCTCCTCCAAGAGCTGAAGGAGGAAAAAACTCCGGGAGCCATCAGAAGTCATTTAGCAAATACTAGAGGAGCTGGAGAGAACACAGGGTGGGTATACTTCGCTCTGCCTTAGCCGTGAGATTCGTCAACTGGAGCTCTTAGATCCGTGTCCAGACACGCCGTCGCCTGCCCAGCAGGCAGGGGTCGAGCAGAGCCTCGCAGCAGCGATGCTGGGTCTCACGCCTTGCAGGCGCTGGCGAGCCACAGAGATGGGGCAGAGCCTCTGCTGCCAGTTGTGGCTCAAGCCAAGTGCCAAGGGCAGCTGGTGCCCCCGTTTTACCATCACGGCTCACAGCTGGCTTGTGCAGATGTCGGCAGGCAGATTTATTTATCTAAACCTTACCGATGTCTTTGAGAAGCGTTGCCTCCTGGAGGTGCCACCGCCCTGATGGGGAACGGTTCCACCTGACCCAGCTGTCCCATTTTCTTTTTCAAGAGACCGACGCAGTGGCTGTGCAGGAGTCGGCGTTTCCAGGAGGAAGCAGTGGCTCACTGCCCGCCTCTGCCTCAGCAAGGGAGGCGATGCAAGCAGCGGAGTAAGAGCAAAGAGTCAGTGATTTTCCCCCCACTGCTCCCTTGCATGGCTGCTCGTGGGCCGTGCTCTGGAGAGGAGTCCCTGTGTCCATCCTGCAGCCGAGTGCCTCAGCGTCCTCCTCTCTCCACAGACATGCCCCTGCACCTTGGGGACACCGGCTGGAAACCGGCGGGTACCCCTTGCGCCCGGTCAGCCCCACCAGCCACCCCGGCATCCCTGACAGCTGGGACCAACACCAGCAGCCGCAGCCCCCGCCTGAAACACCGGCACGTCCACCCTCCATGGCCCCCACTGCCCCTGGTTCCCCCAGCCCAGGCCCCATCTGAAAAGGCACCCCTAACTCCCGAGCCCGCTGGTCCGGCCCTCTGCCAAGGGCTGGAGGCGGCCCCGCCAGGGTAGGGGTTGAAGGTGGGGAGACAGAGCCCCCCACCCACAGCTTCGGGGGGCAGCCCTTTCACCCCCCATGAAGAGGGAGAGGCTACTCTTTTAGTGCCAGCTTCCCAACAGTTACTAATTTGTGGTGGGACAATAAATCGTGCAGCAGACCATATGTACTACTTGCCTCTCATTCTGTTTACCTTTCAATGTGGCTTTCTGTTGTTTGACAGAATATATAGGCAGCACGTATGGCTGGGAAAGGAAGGCTGAACGTCAGGAGATAGTGCTGTCATTTATTCTGTCAGCAAATCTGTGAAATCTAAATTTTCACTAATGCTAGTGTTTGCATTAGTGCTGCAATGCGGGGGAGGGTGGCTGCATTTTCAAAGTGATCTTTGTTGATGTCGTTTGCATTCTCCAGTTGCTGCAGTTCTTGTTTGCGGACGTGGCGATCGGGACTCTCATCTGAAAAAAACAAAGGCATTGGACATTCTGAGTGATGTGTTTGGCTAGGTTGGTGGTACTTGAAAGCGTCTCCTGGCACGCAGTAGAGAGGTGATCCTTGATATTATTTCCTCTGACGAGCTTTTCAAACTACTGTTGCATTCACACGTTACGTTTTGGTGGGTCCTGATTAGAGGCTCTGCCTTTTAGTTCTCATTTCTCTCTTTCCCTTAAGCCTTCTGTCCTCCTGTGGAAATTGTACCAAATTTTCGTGCTGTTCCAGGAGGGTTTTTGCTTGCCGATTAAGCTGTCCAGAAGCTTCGGCCTCATTTGAGATTGCCTGCGGTTTCTCCAGTTTTGTGGAACACTCGTGGTGAAACACAGACGTTGACTCAGCAGTTAGCATCCGTTTTAACTGTTAAGCAGGTATTCTTTATTAGCAGCACTGGGGATCGCTCCACCGCGAGTGCTCCAACGGACAGGTAAAATCACAGAGAATTTCTGTTGATTCAAAGCAGTGACAGTGGCAGTGGCGATTGTTCGTCCACGTTTCCTTCGGTCACTATTTTCCCTTTTCCTGTATACCCTCCATGCTGCTTCAACTGACTTCTCCAAATCTCTTATCTCTGGTTCCTTCAACTTTTGCAATTTCCTTCTGTCTTCAGATGATTGCCCCCAAAATAACGATTCAAGCTGTTGTTGTCCAATATCAGGTGAAGGATCTAACGTAGTATATTTACGCATCGCAGATCTCAGTTTATCTCAAAACTCGGTTTCAGTTAGGCCCTGCTTAATAGCACACAGGGCTGACCAATTTACAGCTTTTGGTATTGCACCTTCCGATCCAGATTTGATCCATCCTTGATATTGCTTCAACAGCCTATATTCTGCATCATCAGCAGGGTTCCATGTAGGCTCAGTGAGGGGAATACAGGCGTCCACCCTCCCGGCAAGACCCCAGCCGTCATTTGTGCCTCTACCTGGGTTCTTGCCGTCTTTAAGACAAGCTGTTTCTCTGTCTCTGTCAATGCATCCAGCATTAAATCGATATCTTTCCAATCGGGATCTTGATTTTTTTTTTTTTTTTTAATTATTTTTTTACAATCTTTTAGCTACCCCCGAGGGATCATCTGTCTATCCTTTAAGTATCGCTTTCCAGGTACCTAAATCCCCCATGGAGAAAGGAACTTTAATGGGCTCTTCAGGCCCTACAGCTTGTCTTAAAAGGGCCTGAATTATCGGTCCCATTTTACTGCGAGTTTTGTGGGTAATAGGAGAGAAATTTTTGCTTGTCCCCAACTCCTTTATTTCTTCTCTTTCGTGTCTGTTGCCTCCTTCCCCTCCTGCTTCTCTCCTTCTCCCTCCGGGACATACGCAGTCCTCTAACTCCTTTTCAACCTCTTGCTCTTCCTCTCTCCTCTGATGTTTTTGACACGGCTGAGCTATACTGCAGATTGAACACCACCGAGGAATAGGACCTTGTTCCTTCTTCCTGTCCTTTTCCAAGGCAAGCACCAAGGAGTCTTGGGGTGGCATATTTATTCCACAATCTCTCTGCTGCTCCGGGTGATTTCTTAGAGAAAAGAACATCTCTGCATATCCTACTTCATCCCATTTCTTTCCTCATCTTAAAAATAACATCAGTTGCATCAAGAGTATTATAATCCGACGTCCCCTTAAAAGGCCACCTTTCCCCATCTTCCAGTTGATATAGTGGCCACCACTGATTCACAGTATTTTATGAGAGTCTTCTTTTTGCCAACCCTCCAGGTGGTCCACCTCAATCTTTCCAAGGGGCTGGTACACACACGAGTGGACTTTTCTTAAGCTCTCCTTCACTTTGCCGACTCCCCATGCTAACCGTGCTTCAGGCTTCCTTCCCAACCACAATCTGCCTTTACACTCTCAAGAGCGCTATACCACCAATCCCAATCCGCCCACAACTTCCATGGAACACATTCAATATCGCTACCAAAATATACCCGGGTTTTCTGACTACGTCTTACGCAACTCAATACCAGCACAGGTACACAAATATTATTATCGGGATGTAACCAACAGTTATTCACATAATCATTCGCTTTGCCCATCTCTGGCTGTTTCCCTCATGGGATAACAGAACGGCTGACTGGGGTTCTACACTCGCTTCCTATAAAATGCGCGTCTCGGTCACTCACATGTATTCGCAATACAGAAGAAGAGATTATTTACCAAACTTACAAAAGCCTGTCCCCGGGCACTCGCAAGCACCACAATTCACAACAGAGAAGCCTGTCCCCGGGCAATTGCAGGCACACAAAATTCACAATACAGAAAAAGATTATTTACCAAACTTGCAAGACCCTCACAGGCAATTGCAGACATGGAAAATTCCAACTATGTCGTTGCGGTGCTAGCAAGCCGGTATATGCTCACTGCTCACCCTGCATTACTGTGGAATAATTCCTAAAATGACCACAATACAGCCTTGTTCACACATTAAGGAAAGGTATAAAATCCAAAAGCGTCGAGTGTAAAATGCAGCTGCAGCTGGTATGCACAGAATCCACCACGTCATCTGCGATTCCCGGGACAGCATTGCTTGCAAAGCACCACGGGGAGCCAAGCGGGCTGGAGAGCTCACGGTGTCTCCCCGGGATGGTACAGCAAGTACAGGAACAAGGTGGTACCACAGAACTGAGAAGCTGCACCCTGGCCACCCTGAGCCAACGTCCTGTCGGATTTTGATGCAGTGCTGTCCTTTGTGCGAACTTTGCTCATTACAGGGTCATTATAAGACCAAACCACACCTCCGTCCCAAAGGCTACCCGCCTCCAAGGTGCGACCACCCCTCTTTGAGTCTGCGCTGTGATTTTTTGTAATCTGTACCTTTAAATGTCAGGCAAGAGAATTTTACTCCAATCCTAATAAATGTATTTATGCCTAGAGTCACTCAAACTCCACCTTGAAGGTAAAAAATAGTATAAAAATAGCCCGGGAAAGGGGAAGGGGTGGAGAAGACACCACCGTGTGAACTTCTGGGACCAGTCGACGGGCTGAGCCTCTCTTTCCCCCCCATAGGGACACCTTTGGGTAAGACTTAAGAACTTAGAAACCTTTCTAGAAAGTCTCTTTTCCATTTTTATAGCCTGGCTGTATTGTTCTAACTTTGTTGCGCGCTTTGCATATACTCTTATTTGCACGTGCTTTGCAGAGAGTGTATTTATCACCGGCAATCATAAGAACCTCTATATCTGTCGCTTAAAACAACTGCACCATTTAAGTAGCCGGTCGTTTTGGTTTCTCACTGAACACGACCAAAGAGTGGCCGTGCTGGTTCGTGAGCACAAACCGACTGAAGGTGCAGTCCACTATTAGTGTATCCAGATCGGAACAGTTTAATATATCGAACCCGATCGGATTGATAGTGGTGAATTGGTTATCACTCAGATTTTCTGCCTTAACCGTTTCACGTGACAGAAGGACTGTTCGGTGGATGAGGAATTGGCTGGATGGTCTCAGTCAGAGGGTAGTGGTCAACGGTTCAAGGTCCGGATGGAGACTGGTGACGAGTGGTGTCCCTCAGGGGTCTGTACTGGGACCAGTACTCTTTAGTATCTTCATCAGTGACATGGACAGGGGGATCGAGTGCACCCTCAGCAAGTTCGCAGATGACACCAAGCGGATTGGTGCCATTGACACGCCTGAGGGACGCGGTGCCATCCAGAGGGACCGGGACAAGCTCGAGAAGTGGGCCCATGGGAACCTCCGGAGGCTCAACAAGGCCAAGCGGGAGGTCCTGCGCCTGGGTGGGGGCAGGCCCCGCTATCGCTACAGGCTGGGGGATAAAAGGATTGAGAGCAGTCCTGCCGAGGACCTGCGGGAACTGCTGATGAGCCAGCAATGGGTGCTCGCCACCTGCAAAGCCAACCGTATCCCGGGCTGCACCCAAAGCAGCTCGAGGGAGGGGATTTTGCCCCTCTGCTGCGCTGTGGTGAGACCCCAGCAGCAGTACTGTGGGCGGCTCTGGGGTCCTGAGCACGGGAAAGACGTGGACCTGGCTGGAGGAGGTCCAGAGGAGGCCACAAAAACGATCAGAGGATGGACCACCTCTGCTGGGAGGACAATCCGAGAGGGTTGGGGTGGTTCAGCCTGGAGAAGAGAAGGCTCTGAGGAGGCCTTTCCCTTACAGCTGAGACCACAAAACCAGTTGCATCTGGTAGTTCGGCCGGCTTCAGTGTCCTTCTTCCATTACCTTGTTTTTCCTAGATAGGAGCGTACCTGAATGATGTAAGCAGACAGGCTCAAGCCTGTTAGTCATAGATAGGGTCTACCTTCTTCCTTCGTTAGGCCGATTCCTGAGCAGAACTACAAACAAAATATTAGATTCAGCAGTCCTGTAGAGAGACCTTGCTGCTACTGGCAATTTGTAATTTTCCATATGGCTTCTGTTTTGCCAGTTGACGGGATTGACAGAAAGGACTCAGATACCAACAGAAACAATAGACTTATTTTACTATCTACTGCAAAATAATGCAAAATATAAGGTAATACATTTAGTCAGAATGGTAAGCTTATTACGCTCTAGTTATAAGCAGCAAAGAGAATAAACAAGTTAATACTCCTTAGTCCTAAAATAATATGACGAGAAAATAAAGTAAGACAAGGTAATGCACCTAATCATTACTGCATAAAGTCAGCGATAGTAATTAAGAAAGATACATCACCAATTGCCCTAATACTTAACCATCATCCAGATCCGCAGTCACTGGGGAGCCCTGGTTGCGGCGAGGGTCTGGAGAGCCTTTCCCGGCAACTGGGAGGTCCTATGCAGTGTGTCCACTCGTAGGTGAGGTCTCCAAAGTCGCTGCAAGAGGGTTCAGCTTTTATAGTGTTGAATAAACAGGTTTCAAACTTCGAGTGAGGAAACAGCTGGTGTCACCTCCCTGTTGGATTTCAGCCAAAGCCCAGCCAGGGCTTAAGGAGGAACCCAAGGTGGGGCTTGTGTATCTATTTGGGCTTTAACCACATATTTCTCAATAGCATCTGATGTCTGGCCTCACCTCGTGCCTCTAAATAAAGAAGGATCGGTTGATCGGCTATTGTTACATAATGAAGTTACAACAGAGCTTCTCTAGATAAATATATTAAGATAGACTAATAATACGTTATAGATGTGGCTAATACTACCTGTGACTGGTACTATATTGTGGGGTGTTGAGATTCGTCTAGAGGTCAATTTTGGTTCTGGCCTGTTGTTCAGGCCTCAGTACTTCAGTCTTCCCTCCTCATTCCCTCCCTTTTCTTTTCTTGTCGCAAAGTCTTTTGCAACATTTCCTATCCCTGGTACCGCTGCACTACTATACTGGCCCACCTTTGTTGTACTATTCTTACCGTGAGGTTTTTAGTGCAAACACTCATAACGCCTCCTGCTACTATTACTATGAGAACTACTATTAAGTTTTGCAACAACGATGCTGTCCATTCAGACAAGGAGAATCCCAACTTTTTTTAGAATACTATTTAGTTTCCCTCCAATCCTTCTCTAATTCCCCTACTGTGTTGAGCAACTTGTTGTATTTTCTCTATCTGATTCCCTAGATCCTGTGTCACATCTGGAATGTGAATACAAGTATCATTACTTAGATCAAGATAACCACATAGTCCATGTTCTTTGACAAGTATAAAATCTAAAGCTAATCTCTTCTGCAGTCATTTTACTTGTGGCTTGTAATTGAGCATTTAGGTCTTGTAGGCCTTGCTCTGTTGCATTAGCTAAGATCTCTGCCTGAAAGGTTAGACTATATAGAGCCACCTTGTTTTCCAGTGTTGAAACGCCCGGTAAAAAAAAGGATCCCAGTACCCACCCTACCCTAACTCCCAGACTAGGTCTTCACCAGGTATCTTCCCTTTTTGTTCGTAACCACCATTTAGGCCTTAAGGGGGCTTGTTTCCACAGGGGACATAGGGTCAATAATCCTAGAGTCCGTTCTTTAATTTGTCCCCAGGGGGAGCATGGGTGGTTCATTCTCCATCACTACTAACCCATACCATCGGACCTAAGCTTTCTACTCTAGCCACAGTACAAGCTATGTTAGGCCGGGGGTTACTGTTAGTCAGGTACGACCAAGTATCATTGAGTGGTGGTGTCCTGTTTTTACATGCACAACCCAGCCGTAATAACTTTGCCGCACGTTAGAGCCTCTGTATTTCTGGATCTGTAGAGTTGCAAGTAAAGATCTTTCTACAGTCCCAGTTCCTGTTTACCTTACCTCCTGGAATATTGTTTAAGTTTATATTCCCGTATCTGACTGGCACTTGTAGAGGGTCTTCAGGCCATCCAAGCAGTCCTTCAGATCTCAGGCACCATTTTATGTCCTCAATATGATCCCATTTTCACTTCTGAGGCCCTTTCCAGATTGATGGAAGCTGACAACCCCATGGTGTATTTGTATGTTCATCTTTCACAGGACGGCAAGTGATTTCCTTTGTCCATGGTGTAGGGGATTTAGTTATGTTACAGTCCGCAGTAGTACCGTTTACTCTTTTGAAATTTGCCTTCCTGATTGTTTCACTTGAGACTGCTCACTTTCCCTTGCCACATACGCTGCTATGTAGCAGTAAGGTTAGTAGTAAGAATTTCCCGAGGGACTGGATTTTGTGCTGATTTAGGGAACAGTAAACCGGCAGTTACTGATGACACATTCTGAATCTGCCCAAAGCCCTGCATTAATTTTAAAATCAGATTATCGTCAAGTGTCTCAGATCTATTCACACAACATGTAACCAACAACTTTATTTTAACAATGTCCTGCATAGCTTCTGACGTCATATTTTCAGCTTCAGTGGTCCTGAAGATTCAAATGTCCGTTGCTGACTAGGAGCCTTCTTTATCCGGGAGTAATGAATCCAAGCAGGTTGTTCTTTGACCTTGATTGCAGTGAAGGTAGCCAGCAGTACCTGGTACGGTCCATTCCACTTCTCCTATAGCGGATCACATGAAAAATTCTTAACATAAACCCAGTCCCCCGGGTTGAAAGGATAGGTAGGATGGTCCAGTCCTTTTACTCTAACTCCCAGTACGCTTTTGTTAATTTGTTCCAATTGTTTCCCCAATGCTATAAGATAAGCTTGCAGATAAAGATTTCCTAATTCATCAGGCCTATCCTGGAGTATGAGCTACTGTGATTCCAGGGAAAGCCAAGAATGCACCTCCTATAGTAACAGAACTTGTCTTAGTTGGTCAGGCAGCATATATCCACCGTGTGTTCCTCATGCGGTGTTGAGGGGGCTCTCGAGATAGACAACAATTAAAATAAAATTTATTTAAATACAGTCAGTTGGCACTCTGGCAATCATTCACAAAGGGCAGATCTGAGTGTCAGGGAGAGGAAAAGCTATTGCTGCACAAACTCCTGGGATTTAACGACAATCCAAAGCGCTTGGTCACTCACCTAAAAAGCGAGGGCTCTCAACCGTGGGGAATTTCTTCGGGCGGCATCCCGACCCAAGGGGGGAACCTCAAGGAGTTTCCTTGGGCAGCGTCCCGACCCAAGGGGACGGTCCTCGACCTCAGCTGTGCTGCTCCAGGGGGGACTAGCTCAAAATGGCTCCCCCCGGGGGCTCCGTTTCTACCCTCGACAAATCTGATCTGTGGTCAATAATCAGCCCTTATTGGCTGAGGGCCCCAATTCCCATAAAGCCCTGAGAACAAGGGCACCAAAAAAAAAAAAAAAAAAATCAATGGCCACTATATTTCAGCAGCCAGGAAGCCCCATTTCCAGCAGGTGGGTGCACCTGCCACACGTGGTTTCCTTTTGCATGTCAAATAATTTAAGAGAATTTTTGCCTGTTTTATCGATTGACTTTGCTCTGTGAGGACCCTGACAGAAAGTATTCCCTTCAATTACACATGAAGAGGAAATGGAAAAGTGAAAACTTCATCTTTGCCCTAAACCCAAAGTGACCCATTAGCCCTGGTTAGTGCCTGGTTAGTGCCAAAGGGGGCTCCAGCCTGGAAGCTGACTCCGGGAGGGCATCTTGCACTTGCCTCGAGACTGAAATCCCTCGCTCCATCAGCATCATCCTGAGCTGTTGGTAACAGCACCCGAGGAGGTCAGAAATCCCTTGCCTGCGGTTTCCTCCTCTTCGGGGGGACTGGGAGCTCCTCGCTGCCCCTGTGACAGTGCCCGGAAAGCAGGGCAGAGCTGTGGGCTCAGCCCCGGGTGGGACTGTGTCCCAGCCCTTGGACGGAGCTGCCCGAGGGGACGTGTTCCCCTCTCCGGGAGGGCAGCTCCCCCGCCTGCGCTCCAGCGGCTCTCCACGAGCGCCCTGAGAGACGTTCCCACGCAGCCTCGGCCCGGCTGTGAGGTCACAGTGGGGCTGTGAGGTCACAGAGCCCTGTCATGTCACGACGGCCACAAATACGGATTGCTCAGCCCCCGGACCCCACTGCAGCACCAGCAGCGGCAGCGGCAGCAGCGGCAGCAGCGGCAGCAGCAGCAGCACGGTGCAAGCACAGGGCCATGGTCCCCACCCACCGCCTCCTCCTCATCCTCCTGCTCCTGGTGGCCCTGCATGCCAGGGCTGCCGGGACGGCTCTGTGGAAAGCGTGGGGAACAGGTAAGTGGGGGACGGCTCGTGCAGCCTTTCACGGGCCAGAGGGCTCTTCTCCCCAGGAAGCGTGGAGGATGACTTTCTCCCTCCGGTGCTTTAGCACCGGCTTCCTCTCTCTGTGTGTGAGCTCTCCCGGTCAGAAAGCCCCGAGGGGCCGTATGTTGGTCCATCTGCTCCTAGAGGTGCTGCACATGGCCTGGAAGGAGCAGCTACCTTTTAACTTTTTCTTTCCGTGTGAAATGCAAGTTGCTCGTTCTGCGGCCGACGCGCAGACGTGCAGAAGAGCAGAGAGGGAAAGGGTCGGGCTGAGTGCCGTGCCCCAGGGCGCTTTCCCTTGCGAAGCTCTTTGCCGGCCCCTGGGAGCCTGAGCTGCTCCCTCCCGGTGCCAGCTGCCAAGCCAGTGGGCTTCTTGGCGCTGACTTCAGAGCTGGTGCGAGCTCCAGGGAGTCCTTTCTCCCAGCGGCTCCACGCGTGGTTCATTTTGTCCCAGCGTGGTGCCACTGCAGGCACACGGTAACTCTTTGCACCAAGCTCCTGAGCGGAGGGGAGAGAGGAGTGCCGTGGAGTAATCCCGTCTTTGCCCGGCGCTCCTGAGCTGCCACTCCGATCTGAGGAAGTATCCTGGACTGTGTCACCGGAGCCGTTCTGTCCTGTGCTTCTTTGCAGAAGGTGATGCAGCTTTGCAGCTGGGTTCCGGGTCGGCGACTGCGGGAGATGGCACGGGTACGTCCTGGCTTTTCCCTCCCCTTCAGAGCTGCCCACTCACAGCCCAAAGGTCAGCCGGCCGGGCGCCTCTGCAGGTGGGAGGACGGAGACCTGCCCGTGGGTGCCCTCTCCTTGCGTGACCCCCTCACCGCTCCTGCGATTCGCGTCTGCCAGTGTAGATGACGGGAGCTTCTCTGGGTGATTAATAATTACAGGTGTTCCCGACGGGAGGACTTTTCCAGCTCCTCGGCTGGATCCGGCGCAAGAGTCTGGCTGGCATCCCAGGGGTGAGTATTCTGTCCTCTGCTCACCTCACAGGCTGTGCACTGGTTTTCTGCAATTTATTCATGTGGAATCGTACCAAATACGTTCTGTTAAGCTCCTCCAAGAGCTGAAGGAGGAAAAAACTCCGGGAGCCATCAGAAGTCATTTAGCAAATACTAGAGGAGCTGGAGAGAACACAGGGTGGGTATACTTCGCTCTGCCTTAGCCGTGAGATTCGTCAACTGGAGCTCTTAGATCCGTGTCCAGACACGCCGTCGCCTGCCCAGCAGGCAGGGGTCGAGCAGAGCCTCGCAGCAGCGATGCTGGGTCTCACGCCTTGCAGGCGCTGGCGAGCCACAGAGATGGGGCAGAGCCTCTGCTGCCAGTTGTGGCTCAAGCCAAGTGCCAAGGGCAGCTGGTGCCCCCGTTTTACCATCACGGCTCACAGCTGGCTTGTGCAGATGTCGGCAGGCAGATTTATTTATCTAAACCTTACCGATGTCTTTGAGAAGCGTTGCCTCCTGGAGGTGCCACCGCCCTGATGGGGAACGGTTCCACCTGACCCAGCTGTCCCATTTTCTTTTTCAAGAGACCGACGCAGTGGCTGTGCAGGAGTCGGCGTTTCCAGGAGGAAGCAGTGGCTCACTGCCCGCCTCTGCCTCAGCAAGGGAGGCGATGCAAGCAGCGGAGTAAGAGCAAAGAGTCAGTGATTTTCCCCCCACTGCTCCCTTGCATGGCTGCTCGTGGGCCGTGCTCTGGAGAGGAGTCCCTGTGTCCATCCTGCAGCCGAGTGCCTCAGCGTCCTCCTCTCTCCACAGACATGCCCCTGCACCTTGGGGACACCGGCTGGAAACCGGCGGGTACCCCTTGCGCCCGGTCAGCCCCACCAGCCACCCCGGCATCCCTGACAGCTGGGACCAACACCAGCAGCCGCAGCCCCCGCCTGAAACACCGGCACGTCCACCCTCCATGGCCCCCACTGCCCCTGGTTCCCCCAGCCCAGGCCCCATCTGAAAAGGCACCCCTAACTCCCGAGCCCGCTGGTCCGGCCCTCTGCCAAGGGCTGGAGGCGGCCCCGCCAGGGTAGGGGTTGAAGGTGGGGAGACAGAGCCCCCCACCCACAGCTTCGGGGGGCAGCCCTTTCACCCCCCATGAAGAGGGAGAGGCTACTCTTTTAGTGCCAGCTTCCCAACAGTTACTAATTTGTGGTGGGACAATAAATCGTGCAGCAGACCATATGTACTACTTGCCTCTCATTCTGTTTACCTTTCAATGTGGCTTTCTGTTGTTTGACAGAATATATAGGCAGCACGTATGGCTGGGAAAGGAAGGCTGAACGTCAGGAGATAGTGCTGTCATTTATTCTGTCAGCAAATCTGTGAAATCTAAATTTTCACTAATGCTAGTGTTTGCATTAGTGCTGCAATGCGGGGGAGGGTGGCTGCATTTTCAAAGTGATCTTTGTTGATGTCGTTTGCATTCTCCAGTTGCTGCAGTTCTTGTTTGCGGACGTGGCGATCGGGACTCTCATCTGAAAAAAACAAAGGCATTGGACATTCTGAGTGATGTGTTTGGCTAGGTTGGTGGTACTTGAAAGCGTCTCCTGGCACGCAGTAGAGAGGTGATCCTTGATATTATTTCCTCTGACGAGCTTTTCAAACTACTGTTGCATTCACACGTTACGTTTTGGTGGGTCCTGATTAGAGGCTCTGCCTTTTAGTTCTCATTTCTCTCTTTCCCTTAAGCCTTCTGTCCTCCTGTGGAAATTGTACCAAATTTTCGTGCTGTTCCAGGAGGGATTCTGTTGGTGCCCACTGAGATCAGGTCATTGAAGCCGTGCAGATGAAACCTTGAGGAGATTGTAGCATGACTGAAAAGGGGCAGCATTTGCAATCCCAGAGGGTAATTCCCAAATGCCCCTGCTAGTGCACACCCAGAAAGAGTGAGCTGCCAAACTTGTTACTTCCTCCTTCTTCTTTCTTTTTCCTGCCTTGCCCTGGTGCTGCCCCGTTGTGCCACAAAAGCTTTGCTGCCCTGCTCCCACCTTCCACACAAACCCCGGCCTCCCACTGCCTGCCTCATGACCCTTGCTCCTCGGGCATGACTAATTCCTGCTGCCCTGACTCAAGGGAAAAGACTAACTCACTGAGATGGTGAGTGATGGCTGTTGCCATCCTCACGGCATGGCAGGGGCGATGGTCCCCATTCACATGGCCACTGGGATAAACCTCACAGTGGCTGCAATAGCCTTTTGCCCAGAAAACCTTTCCCTGCCAACAGGTCCCTGTCTGAAAGATGTATCCCTCCGAGATAGCGCTTGTTTGAGAGGATGTGTAGGATTAAGAGAAAAGGTCATGATTGTTTCTTTTAGGAAGGATGGGACAGAGGTGAGAATGGTGTAAATCATCTCACCAGAGGCCTTCAGGAGGAGCTAGGCAATGCAGATCTGGCCTCAGGGCGGTGGTATGAACAGAAACCTCTCCAGCTCCCTTCTCCAACTGCCTATGTCTCAGCTATTTCTGTTTAAGTCGCTCTGTGCCTGGAGCTACAAATGAATTTTGTAATTAATGGTCTCCAAGGTCTTCATCTGGGGCATTTGAGAAGCGCTTGGAGGAGAGGTGGTGCCTGCCGTAAATGCTCCTGCTTGTCAAATGTCACTCGATACACAAAAACAAAAGGAAAAGGCTCAGTTCCTCAGAGGACTGAAAATCTGCATGTTTTTGTTAATGCCATTGCAGAGTCACTAAGAGGTTTCTCTTAACCTCAAAGTGTTCTCTGTGTGCAGAGGAATCCCAAGTTCAGGGGACAGCCAGCAGAAGCTTTCTGCGTTTTTAGGAACACCTCTCTCTGTAAACTCCCATTGTTTGTTTACATCTTGACTCCACAGTTGTAGAAAACACTCTAAGTGTAGCATTAAATAAGAATCAATTGTTTGCACGTTCTTGATTGCTCTAAGAAAAAACCTGAAAAGCACACTCAAATAAGGGAGATGAGAAACATTTGAAAAGATTTCTGAAAACAAATCAAGCCCTTTCATACTTTGCAAAATGCTGTGCTTTTTCAAATTAATTTTTTTTTATGACATTCTTGACCAAAAAATTTTACAGTCTTCATCAGTTTATATTACCATGTTTTTAATGGCAGTTATTTTTCATGACCGTTTTTAATTCTACAGCGAATAACAGAATTAATTCAGGTACTTTCCTATCAATCTTCCTATGTTTTGAATTCACTTAGTTGATTAATAGTCAAAGTATCATTATTAGTCATGCTATCATTATTCATGTTATGCAAGGCTTACATTTTTGAGTGTTCAGTATAATGTGACTTCAACAAAGGGTCACAATTATTTTAATAATGACAGTATAATCAGTAAAATTGTGATTTATTAGAAATGATAATTCAAAGTTCACTACATTTTAATAACCTTTTTTAATGAAAATCAAGGATTGAGCTAACATCATATATAAAGGATATTACTTAAGATTATGATCTGGGGAATGATACAGGTCAGATTCTTATCTGTTGTAGTCCTGGTTACAGGTCATAGAGTAATGCCGAATTATTTGAACTGAGAAACTGGCACACAATTAGAAACTGTGCTCTGGATTTATGGATCTGGAAACAGAAAGGGACCTAATTTCTCTCAAAAGTTTCTGTGGTGATTAATTTTGACTGATTCATTAGCTGCTATTATGATCTGCTATTATGATTATATTACGGTAGCAACACACACAAGATGGATCAAGGAAAAAGAAATCTTGGCCACTCATGCATCACAAGAATTCATTTTTTTGCTGCAGGCACTCCATTTTTTGGAGCATCTGAACAGCTTCACCTCCAGCTCTTCTCTCCTCCACATCAGCTATCAGCAATAACAATTTCTGATCACCTCTACTGAAGCAGTGAAGGAAAATAGCTTCAGGGGCATAACAGAGAAACATAGAAAGAAAGACATGAGCATTCTGAATCAAGTCCAGACCTTGACGTTTATTGCCAGTTCCTGGCAGCAATCACAGCACAGAAAACACATTTAGCAAATAATCAGTATTAGTGTTTCTTGTACTGTTTTTCTCTGTTAGGCAGCTTGCAGAAGGATAATGTCCACTTTATGCACAAGAGTTTTATTTCATCATTTCCATATTCTTTTTACATTTATATATCAAAGTTCCTCAAACTGCATATTTCTGAATAGGCTCTTCTGTTTTCATCAGAAATAAATGCATTCAATAAATAGAGAGAATGTAAGCATCAATAATCCAGAGCTCCCTGACTTGGCTTATTTCTTATCCTGTGGACTTATTGCCAAAGATAACTCATGACTAAAATACTACTAGAAATATTAATGAACACCATCGTCCTGTGCCCTGTTTTTGTTCAAAGGTGGCTGCAACTGATCATATTACCACATGACTTTGGAAAATGAACCCATAAAGAAGTTTTGAATGGTCTCCCAAACTTCAGTCGTTGGCCTGTCTGTTCAGACCAATCCAGCTCCTGAAATACTGTGATGTCAATGGCATGCTGTTGGAAGACTCTGGCCACGCTCAGTACTGTCAGAGGCATTCTCCAGATCCTTTCCCCCCTTTGGTCTGGTTGCAGTTTCTCTTTTAAAGTAAAGATGGTAGGGATGGGCAAGAGAAACTATGAAGTTATTTCATCCTCTCTCTATCTCTCCCTGGCCCCCAAGAGCTTTCCATTAGACACTGCTGATCCTTTTCTAAATATTTCAAACTGGAAGTCTTTAAAAGCTCACTTCTCCAATGTGAAACTGGGTTAAATCTAATAATTGTAATGTATCCTTGAATAATGCATTATTCATTAATTCTTGCAATTAATATTAATTGATCGCAAAGGACTTTGTTTGTTTTATTACCAAACACTCACCTTCCCAGGCACCTCACTGTACTTGTACTATGCTTTTGTGCAGCTTCTTTAACCTATTGTCTGAGCATATGACATTCAGTAGGTGTCTTATTTTTTTTTTTTTTAATGCAGACTATATCAGTGTTGTCTATAGGTATTGGCTATACCCAGCATGTAATTTCTGTACATGTTCTCACAAATCCCTTCACCTGCTTCTGAAAATACATATTTGAATCTGAATGCATAAATGATCTGCTGTCTCCATCAGCTTATTTTAAAAGGAACACATTAGGATGGGAGAGAAACTGAACCATCTCTGTCAGTAGGTGCAAATGTCCAGACAGGCTCTTTAATTATGTCAAGTCTCAATAGACCGACCTGATTCTGTGTTATAAAATCAGTCTTTTCACCTGATCAGCTAGTGTGAATCTACTCATCTCCAAAATAAAAGTGTTACTTTTCTTCTGAACCTAGAGTTCCTCCCTGTATACAATACACTGTCTTTTTTTTTATTATTTTACAGAATACATAATATTACATAATAATCACTGACCCTGAAAAGACCAGTAAGTAACTAGATACAACAGTCCTTTCTCATTGTCTCTCATAGAACTAATAAGTGCTAAATTTATTCAAACATGGATGCTTTCCTTTGCTGCTTCTGAAGTAAATGGAGAAATACAGAATACAGAAAATCCTATTTAACAGTGTATATTCAGAAAGGCTGTTTGGAGATACTTATTTTTCTCCATTACCTGTAGATGAAATCCAGGAAAAGTAGTTTTCTTTAGGATTAAAGGCATTGGGTTTTTTTTCTCCTAATATGCTTATATAAAATACCAAAAGTTTGAGAAATACGAGATGATTTAGTGCAGAATAACACTGAACAAACCACTCAAGCACAGCACAGTCCTGCAAAAGGAGCAGGAAAAAAAGCACCCAGACATTTCTTTCCTCTGGATTAAAGAAGGAATTAAATTCGCTTGTAAACTAAATCCCAAGGCTTTAGTATCCTAGAGCTCCAGTTCGAAAACCCCTTCCATATCAAAGGGATGTTTTTCTGATCAGAACAGATTTCTTACTAAGGAAGAGTCAATGATACTATTCTGGTGTAAAGACTAAGAGAATGACGGTATTCAGAAAACCTTCCTTCCACCTTCCCATCCTTTGAGTTTCCCACTATAATTCTTAGCCTTACACACAGCATGAAAGCTTTCATTGCTTGTTATTTCCTGCAGGCCCAACATCACCAGCACAGATAAATGTTCTCTCCTCCACAAAGCCATTTACTGAATTACAAGTAGTCACTTACGTAAAGGCAACATAAAGCTTAGTAGCAACTGTCCTCTTCAACCTTCTTGTACCTCTTCAACCCAATGCAGACTGAAAACATTTGTTCACTCCAGCAATGTCAAAGAATGGCTTTTCTGGCATACAAAACAAATAGTTATAAGCATTTCCAAACTTTGTTTGGACTGGCCAGCCTTTTCCCATCATCTACAGGGCAAAAAAAAAGTCAAGAAAGGAGTAATATGCAGTATTCTGCAGAAGAAGAATATCATTCTTCTGTGGTTTCCCATACCCCCGTGACATCAATTTAGCCCATGCTCAAAAACTCCCTTCTTTTTGGTCATCTGTCAGACTAAAGCAAACCCTTCTTTCTCTCAGCACTGCTCTGTCCAGGTCAGTGCTCCAAAACAGACCCATTTTATTTCTTAAAACATACTTTGCTTTACTCTGGAAGGTGTTTTCTTTCCCAGTCTCATCACACTCTCACATTTATACTGGATGGTTTTAAATCTGTCTGGAATGTCCAGCTCTGGAAGATTTGCCCTGAGCTGGGAAGACATGAAAGAACTTCTAGTGATCTTAACCTGGAGAGAAGAAAATTCTCAGAAACTGGTCTGAGATCACACAATTCTTTCTTCCACAGCTTGGAAACTGGATGCACCTACAAGAGAAGAAACTATACAATGAACTGTCAGGGCAAATAATGGTGTAAATGGGGACAGGGATACCACAAGAGTCACCTACTTTCCTGAGTACCCTGTCATCCCTACATAGATCAATACAGTCAGCTGAATGTGAAAAGGCACATTAAGGTCATGGTGATATAATCTCCTGTAGCCCTCCCTGCTTTAGGCACTGTCCTGACCCCACACTTCCCATGGGCTGCATTACAGGGCATCACCTACTGCTATGAGGCAATGGCACAGGGCAGACTGTTGCATAAGTACAACAGCTAGTATTTGTCTTGATGTGTCTTTTTCCCAGGCTATTGATTTCATCATAGCCAGGGAACATAAGATGGCATATAATATTCCAAACTAATTTAATTTTACTTCATGCTTTGTGGCTGTCAATGTCCTTAATTCCAGCATGCCTGAATTAAAACTTAAGGAATTGAGATGATCCAGGGGAAAGAATTATAAAAAGAAATAATAATTAACTACGGGAGGGAAAGGGCAAAGGCAGGGATGATCATCCACTGGATTAAAACCAACAGTGCTGCAAAGGCTCCCAAACTTGAAATTGTGCACCATCAAATGGAAGCTCCATCACTGCCTCCACTTAAGAAAGCAAGGCCAGTGTCAGTCAGTCAGCAGGAACTGGCTGACCATGCTCCTCCGCTCCTGCAAATCGTCTGGTTCTTGTTCTAAGCATTTCAGAAAGTTGAACTCTTACCAAACTCAGGTCTTATATCAACTTACTTGTACCTTGCCTTATCCAACCTACAGGATTTTATGGATCTGTTACGATCATCTCACCACCAGGTTTGTGCCTGGCTCTAGAAGACAGGGCCACTGATTCAAAGAAATCCAAAATTAAAGCTCACACATTTAAAGAGTGAATGTTCATGAAGAAGCCAGTGAAAACTATTTTTATAATGTTCCTAAGATCTTTGAAAACATTAAAATCAAAAAAATATCACTTTGTTACAAAATCTGTGAAAAAAAAGTACAGGAAATTAATCTATTTAAAATAATGCACTCCACAGTATTTCATAAAACATAAAACATAAAGAATATAAAAATCAAATAATATCAAAAGTTCATATTACTAAGTATGACAAATTTCTTACTTTTGCTGTTGCAAAATTATCTTTCCCATTGGTAGCCAATAAGGTTATAATTAATGCATGTATATAAGACATATATTGAATTGCAGTATATTTTTATATTAAAAGTTTCTTAAGACATAAAAGTAAAAAGAAAAATAATTTTCTTTATAAGCCCTGTGTAGCATAAGTTTGGTGGAAAAGGGAGCTTTTCCCTAAAAACATAGCAAATATGTAATTTTCATTGTTTTAATTGCTTTGATATCTCCATCTTAAAGAAAAAAAATATATATATAAATGGAAAAAAAAAATCTGAGTAATGTTAATGTGGATTACAAAGCTTTAAGGAAAAATGATGCTATACTTGCAATCAAAGAACTTTGGTGAAAGCAAATTTTTAATCTGCACCAAAAGTGTCTGTGTTATCTGTATGACTTGAAACAAACTGCAACTGAAAATGTTCATTTCCTGTAAGAAATAACAGAGCAACTTGGAGGATCAGGCTCCTGGTTTACCAGAGCCTTTGATGAAGGGTTTTGGATGGGAGAGGGGGGCCTGAGTATGAAATTATTTAAAGCTATTGCACTTCCTTATTAAATATGACCTTTCATTGTATTGTTTATTTAAAATAAAAGTTAAAACAAAGAAAAAGGTAGGTGTTGCACGGAAAGGGTATGGTGAAATTAATGAAAAAAGTGAGGATTATAACTCCAGAAATATAATTACAAGTCTGTCCTCAGAAACCTCCCGCACTGTAAAACAATCCCAAAGGAAAGCATTTTTACCACAGATTCTGGATATTTTAAAATAATCCCCATATTTTGTTGCCTTTCAAATTATTTACTTGATGAAACATTTGAAAAACATTTTGAAAAAGCAGTTACATATCTGTTTTTCAATGTCTAGTGGACTTTTGGAGAAGGACCTGAGTTTCCATCTATTAGATGAGCCAGAATAAAATCCTAGTGGGATTTGTATTTCAAGTCAACATTTGCTACACTTTTTCCTCAATAATGTAAATCTATGTTGAAAAAGAAGTCCTGTAAAAAAGGTGTTCAGATGCCAGTGGCAAATGCAAATACATGGCACTGCTGCAGATGCTTCTGCTGTTGTAGTCCTGTTGAAGAAAGCAGTATTTCTGAACTAATGCATCGTTTCAAGCTGATTGTCAATCTGACTGAGTGGCAATATCACTGAATAATGTAATATGCCCCCTAACAGGAAATTACTTCATTTCTCCCATCTAAATGCACATTATCTAGACATTGATATAATCTGAAAAAACTTATCTCCTCAGGCTTCACAATAAACAGAATAGTATCTCATATCTGGAAGCTATTTTACAGTAGAATCATACCCAGGTCTTCTTAAAATATCTGTTGGGGAAAAAAAGAAAAAAAAAAGAAACAGACCAAAAAACTCACAAAAGAGTATGGGAGATGTACTCTATTTTGTCCTGAGGTATAAAAAATAATGACATTTTCATGGCAAAAGACAAGCCATATGTATACATCATCTATAATGACATATACATCAATTAGTTGAGTATGTGTGACTTTCCTATGTGTGTATAAATACATATATAGCAATATGTATGTAAACATATTTAGTAATGTATGCACATACATTTATGTATTTATGCATATTTAGACACATAAATGCACATTAATATTCATATTATTCATATCTAGTTTTTATATACGTAGTCAATTTAGACATCTATATATGATTATATATTATTATTCCTTACAAATATATCTATGTCTGTTTATAATAGACATATATACTTTAAATGAACAATCATAGCAAAATTTCTCAGAGTAACTTGATGCTGTAGAACAAACTTTGGTGTCCAGTCTATGTACCCAGTTTGATATTGAGTGAGAGTGATTCTCTCTGGTAGCTGTGAACATCCACTGTACCACATCCAAAGGGAACAGAGTACCCACACATATGGATTGAAATAAACCATTATAAAAAGAGCTAGAAGAAAATACTATTGGTGCAACATTTAAAGTGTTTGCTTTTATCATGTGCAGGCAGTTCCAAACCATTTGGAAACTAACTGCTGTATCCTTGACTGGTTTCTCAAGTAGGAAAAACTGCTGAGCCTCGCAAAGCTGGCTGCGGCACGATGCGAAGGGAACATGTGACTTTTTCCATTCACCAGAAGGCAATTACCAGTTTGTTTTCTGTAAGAACTGAGCATGCAGGATGACAGTACTAGTTATCTACTCATTAATCCAGAAAAGACACCACGCAGGAATCATAAATTTCACTGAGCAGAAACACGAGCGGGGAACTCAGCAGTTTCTCAATAGTATGGGCAGAAGTCTTAGCACTTTATCTCAGCATAGACCACAGAAGCAGCACAGTCTTTTCAACTGGTGACCATCACCTGCACTGCAATTCATGTTTTCTGATGGAACAAAATATACAAATTGAACTGTGTCTTGGAAATAGGTCTCTGAAAGATTATAATTTTTCCTCAACTACCTCTGAAGTCCAATTCTCAAAACAGCATTTCATGAAATAATATTCCCAGAAATATTTTATGTTTGTAAAACAACCAGCAAAAAGTATCAATGGAACAGAGGCAGACATCAACAGCCTTCCTCAAAAATGATAAATAAAAACCCCAGATGTTTCACTTGTGTGTGTCAGCTTAACATGTCAAACTGCACATACCTCTGTGGTGGCTTAGCTGTGGCAAAGAGCCAAATGACCACCCAGCCACTCACTCTCTCCCCCTCCTCAGTGGAATGAGGGAACTGTAGGTTGAGAAAAAGACTGAGGCATTTTTTCTCATTTACTGTCTTAGGCAAAACACATTTGACTTGGGGAAATTAATTTATTTTTTGCCAAATAACATAGATCTGAGCAGTGAGAAACAAGGACAAATATTAAAACAGGCTTTCTGCCTTAAATACATTTTGTAAGAAGTGCCTCACCCATGGCTGAGGGGCTGCACTGTGTCCTGAGGGTGGATCTGTTGGAGCTGGCTGGAACCAGCTGAAACTAGCCATGACCATCCTGGAGCAGTCCTTGGCCTCCTTCCACAGACACCAACACCACAGTCACATCATGACCAAAACCTTGACACTTCCATCCAATAAAACTTCTTATTGTCCATCAAATGTAGACAATAGCCAAGATATAATCTCCATCTGCATCTATAGTCTCAGGAGAGAGAAGTGCTTTTTCATTTTTTCTAGACCATCTGCAAGATCCTCTCCAACTATATTCTGTCCTCAGACTCCATCAATTTTATACAAGCCTGCACAGTCTGTGAGCCACTTTGTACAATGGCATGTAGGTAGCTTCATCTTTAAGAAAGGCAGTTTGCAACACTCCCTTTCACCTGAAGTACTGAAAAAATGCCATCCAATATTCTGTATATGTCATGGTTTGAGCTCAGAGGGCAACTGAGCACCAAACAGCTGCTCACTCCTCCCTTCCCTCCCAGCAATGAAAAGGGAAAAATAAGCCACGCTTGGGATTCAAGGTAGGACAGGGAGGGGCAAATTACCCATTATAGTCACAGACAAAATGCAGACTTGTTAAGGGAAGAAAAAAAGAACATACATTTGTTACAGAGACTAATAACAACACTTAACAGAGTAGGACAGTGAGAAGCATTGCCACATCTTGAGAACACCTTCCCCCCACCCCTCCCTTCTTCCCGGGCTCAGCTCTGCTCCCGATATCTCTACCTCCTCCCCCAGTGGCGCAGGGGCAGGGAATGGCGGGTGCAGTCAGTGCTGCCACTTCCCTTATCTTCGGTGAGGGGAGTGTCCAGAACTTGTTCCTCCTGCTCCATCGTGGTCCCCCTCTCACAGGAAACAGTCCTCCACAAATTTTCTCCGACATGAGTTCCTCCCATGGGCTGCAGTGTTCCCCACACTGCTCCGTCATGGCTCACTAACTTTCTCCAATTGGATTCTCTCCCATGGCTGCAGCCCTTCCCGAGCTGCCCCAGCGTGGGACACCCCCGCATGCTGCAATCCTCCCAGCACTGAATTACAGCAGCGGGGCTACGTTTTCCCATGAGACCCTGACCTTCTTCGGGCACAGACCCTTGATCAGCTGAGCAGGAGCAACAGGCCATAAATCAATGTCTGCTCCACTGTAGATCTTCATGGGTGGCGGGGGGGGCCACCCTGCCATCTCACCACAGGATACAGGGGGGTCTCTGCTCCGGCACACCTCCCCCCTCCTTTCTTCCTCCGTTCCTCCACTGACTTTGGTGTTCACGCAGCTTCAGCAACTCCTCCTCCTAAGTCTGACTCCTCATCACCACGTCCCTTCTTAAATACATTATCACAGAGGCACGGCTGATTGGCCCTCATGCAGAGTTGGAGCTGACGTGGAGCTGGGGGAGCTTCAAGAAGCTTCTCACAGGGGGCCACCCCTGTAGCCCCCTCCCCTGCTGCCAAAAAAAACCCCACAACTTACTCAAACCCAGGACAGTATATTTCTGTCATTCTCTCCCATTCCTCTCCTTTTTTCAGTCTTCTTTTTTCAGTCTTCTTTTTTCCCTTTTTTCTCCTAATTTCTGTCACTATTTCTAGCATCTTTCTCACAATTTTGCTATATCCCTTAAAAAATATATTAAATTAATCAATTTTTCAATTTACCATACTTATTGACATTGTAGTCTATTCCCCCTACAGTTTTTCCTCATCAGTCACTATTTTCAAATGAGCAAATATTTCTACCACCTGGCCTTGAGTGCTATCCACAACTGACTTTAAGTGATTATATTTAATTATACTATTCAACACTGAATAATATGCAGTCATTTTAGTGCTTATTATGTTTCACTAAGTTTACTAGTGCTGAATTAAACTGGTGATGCAGGTATTCAGTGACCATACTATGAACTTTATCTTGTGTTTGTCTTGTCTTGGACAACCTGAAGAATATACAGGAGTTTCTATCTTACTGATTGCTGCTTTTCTGTTGTTTGTTGGGGTGGGGATGAAGTGGCGGGGAGTGTTAATGAATTCAGAAAGAAAAAACAAATCTAACATAGGCTTCCACAGTAGCTACTCTTGAGCTTTAACCAACTTAAAATGCAGTCGTTTGTTTTTCTGTGTTGTTTCATGTCTCTTAGCTTTGAATGTATAAAAGTGATTTATTTCTCATCTGTAACTATATGTCTTATTAAACAGACTTTTGTGGTGGACTCTGCCAGAAGCTTTGGAAAATGCAAATAACCATGCCAATTTATTTCCCTTCTCCCCACCACTGTTCTGATTACAGTAATAAATAACAAGTGAATCCCTCTTGAAGAATGCCCGAGTCCATGTGTCTTGAAAGACAAATTTTGAATTAAATAAGGAGTCAGTAAAATATTTCAGAGAAAAGTTTTACTTTCAGCCAATCCTGAAGATTTCATGAATTCCATTTAAATTTTCTTGATGGTTTACGCTCAAAAAAAAAAAAAAAAAAAAAAAAAAGGATTTTTTTTTCTTCTAAATTATCAAGTGGAATTATGAAGGCCCTTCAAACTTTGGTTTGCAGAGACCTCAACAATATGGCTTCAAATACAATCACACAAGAGACATGTCTAGTGTCCTGGTTCGGGCTGGAATAGAGTTCATGTTCGTTTTGGTAGCTGGAGGAGTGCTGCAGCACAGTGAGATTCCAGTGGATCTCCAGCTCCGCACGCCCTTGCCTGTGTGGGGGTGGGGGTGGGGGTGGGGGGGGAGCACAGCTGGAGTGCCAGGCCCAGATTGGCCGATATTCCATGTTATACGATGTTATGCTCACTATATAAAGGCAGGAGTGAGCCAGGAGGCACTCTCTCACTTCCAGGAATGTGGCCGTGGTATCTTTGTGTTGGGGATCGCCAGCCGGGAGCAGGTGGGTGTTGGTCAGTCTGTGGGTGGTGAGCAGCTGTATTGTACATTACCCGCTGATCCTGCTGTCAGCGTATTGTTCTGTTACTGTTATTACACTGTTTTTATCTCAACCCGTGAGTCTCCCTTTACCCCTCCGATTCCCTCCCCATTCCCAAGTGGGGGGAGGGTGGGTGAGCGGCTGCGTGGCGTTTAGCTGCTGACCAGGCTCAAATTACGACATCTAGTCTGGTCATTTATCTAATACCTACTTGCTGGGTGCCTGGATTGCAGCATCCTCATTTTTTCGATCCTGCAAAACAGGGAAAATAAAAGCATTATTCAGAACACTATGAAAATATTTTTCTTGTGCTTTCTAAAGGAATCAAGGATTTTTAGAAATCCAGTTGGAAATCCATTAGAAATGGATTTTTAGAAATCCAGTAAATGGAGTTTAAATCCATTACCCCTTGTTCTATCGCTAGATGTCCTTGTAAAAACTCAAATGGTTCAATGAGTCTTGACTTCAGAGAAGTTGATGTGAGGAAAGCATAAATATAGCTTAATTTAACAATTAGGAATATATCATAGTAAAATGCAGGAAAGATCAAAGTTTAGAAGTAGCTGCTAGTTAAGCTGTTTAAAAAAGTGTAAATGGATGGATGGAGAGCCTCTTCTCATGAGTAAAGAGGCAAGAACCTGCTGAATGAATCCTACAGGAACATGCACATCATAGTTGAAGTAAGAAAAAGAGAAAATAAAAATCTTTTAACAAAGTACAATGTCTAGAGTTCAGGTGAGCAGTGTTGGACTTAGGCAGAGGGAGCAAGTAGGTGGGATCCACAGCAGGCTCCTCTGAAAGGCAAAGGAGCTAAGGAAAGCTGGCAGACCATTAAGAAGAGCATCCTCCAGGCATAAGAACAGTCCATCCTGATGTGAAGGAAGACAAGCAGGTCTGCCAGGACTTGGCTAAAAGGGACATCGTGGTAGAACTGCAGCATAAAGATGCAGCATACAGGAGTGGGAGCAGAGACAGAAGGCAAAGGAGGAATTTAGAAAAGTTGCCTAGGCTTATAAGTCCGGTGTGATTCAAGCCAAGGCTCAGCTGGAGTTAAGAGGTTCAAGAGACATCAAGGGCAACAAGAAGAGCTTCTACAACTACATTAGTAATAAAAGAGTAAATGAAGAAAGTGTGAGACTGTTGCTGAAAGGGCTGGGTGATTTAGTGACAGCAGACACAGGTTGGGCTGAGCTACCCTGACCTGAAAAGCTTCAAAGGGATGACCAACAGTGGATGAGGCTTGAGTCAGGGATCATTTGTGAGAACTCAACCCACACAAGTCAATGTGTCCCAGTGCAGTGCACTGAGATCTGGCTGATATCCTGTAACACTGCTCTCTATCACCTTTGAAAGATCATGGAGGTTGGGACAGATTCTCAAAGATCGGAGAAGAACAGTTAATCACACACACCTCCAAAAAAAGCCAAAAGGATGATCCAGAGAACTATAGGTCAGTCAGTCTCATGTTGATTCTTGGTAAATCATGAATTGAGTCCTCTTGGAACATGTTTCTGGGCACATGAAAGAGCAGCAGGGGAATGGGAGCAGTCAGCATGGATTTACCAATCAGCTTGACCCAGCTGATTTCCTTCTGTGATAAAATTACTGGATTTGTGCATGGTGGGGCAGCAGTGGACTTGACTTGGCCAAGACTGTCAACACTTCATGCCACAGTCTGCCTGTATCCACGTTTGGACTTTACAGCCCGGCAACAAGTGAACTACTGCAGGGTATATTGTGGGACATGTTCATTTAACATCTCTCAGTGACCTGCAGGACATAATGGAGGGCACTTTCATCAACTTTGAAGGTGACAGCAAGTTTCAAGGACCAGTCAATGCACATGAGGAGAGGGCACTCTTCCAGATGGGCTGGATGGGGCTGGGGGAAAAGGCCAACAGGGTCCCCATAAAACTAAGTCAGGAGCAATAGGCAGCTCTGCCCTGGTAATGCAAACCCCTGGCAGAAATCCTGCTGGGAACTGGAGAAGAGTCCTCTGCTTATCATGCATCAGGCTTCCTCTGGGCACTGTGTCCTGTTTGGGGTCCCAGGCAGAAGATACATTGGTAAAGAAAATTAGTTCAGGGGAGGCCGATGGGACAACGGGGCTGGAGCAGTCACCCTGCAAGGAGGGGCTGCAGGGCTGGGGCTGGTTCAGCCTTGAGTACAGACAGCATCAGGACGCCTGGCAAGAGAAAAGACTGAGGAGACAGGGACAGGTTTCTTGCAGGGGTGCCTGGCAGGATGCTGTGGTCCAAACAGTAATGGAGTCTGATAACACCTGATGAAACGAAGCTTTCCTGAGGCAGCAGGAAAGACAAGCAACAACACACCCACAGGGTGACTCATTCAATCCTTGGCAGCAAAGCAATTGTAAGCAATGCCATGGCACCAGTGGACTCCCAGGGACACTTGGTATCTGAGTCATCTGGTGCCAACAGCCAATCAGACAAATGCCTCTTAAATGGCATCGTCCGGAAATAATTGAGTTTTGACAATTCTTAAAAAATAATTCAGATTTGTAAGACCTTGCAATTCATAAATTAAAATAATTACTTCACAGAGATTTATTTCAAATAAGTTTTACTTGAATTTTTCAAGTATATCTAATAACAGCAAATTGTTAAATTATGCATCATGTTTCATAGTTGAATACCTTGATGTTTTCAAAACCTCAAGTCAGTTTACAAAACACTTTCAAAGGTGTGGCTGGCTTATATAGTGATTTTTTTAAAAGTATCACAAGTATACAATAGCTTAAATTACTCTTATGTGGGGTCACAATGAATGTGATGGGAACACAGTGATATTTTTACCTGCAAATAGGTAGGAGAGGAATCAGAGAAATTAAGTGGGGTTGTGGATGGTTAAAACTTCCACGTTCTGACTAATTCTTCTTCACCTGTTCTCAGTCACCCTCAGTTAACAACATCAATTCAAATACAGTCAATTACGTTAATGGTTTGTATCAAAAATGCAGGAATGCATGTATTTATGGCCACACTAAAACCACTTTGTATAAGAGTTCTCAGAGATACTCAGAAACTTCTCCTCCTGCCCATAACATTTCTGCTCATAATCTCAAACAGATTTAGGTTAGGTGTATGCTTTCCATAGTCAGTGTAAATAACATGGACAAGATTTTTAAAATGTTTTCCTGTGTACCCACAAAGGCAGACATCTCTGTGTTGGATTCACAAAATCATTCTGTTCAAAATGACAGCTCATTAAAAAACTTTCTGTCTTTCATTTATTATTTCTTGACCCTCTCTTTAACCACCTTTCTTCTTCTCCACCTTACATTTCCTCCTCTGATATATGCAGAGGAGGACCGGCAACCATACATCAGATCTTATCTTTCTCAATGGAGCCAAAATCGTATTCTTAAAGACAGTAAGAGTTTATTTTCTGCCTCTGATGGGACCATTTCAAAGGAAATGTACTATTATTTTGAGGAACTTATTGATTTTTTTAAAATCTGTCCTGAATACAGAACAGCGTACTCTGTTTTCTGGCTTATTTTCTTCTTTCCTTCATCTTTCCATGAAATGGTATCTCTATTGATTATTCTTACTCTTTCCATTATCACAGCGCAGCTGAGAAACCAAAAGGGAGGAAGAAAAATAGACCATCATGGCTTTGAGGCAAAGCAGATTCACATCCTTCTTCTTCAAAATAACCCACATTTTACAACTTAACTTTGTAGAGTTTTCACTATATATCATACATGAAACACTAATTGCTCCATGAATTAAAACATAATGAGAAGTCACCTCCTTTGGGACCAGACTGCTTGCCTGGCAATGTCACTGTTCGATGCAAGAGAATCATAAATCTGATTGAAACCTACATTCGTTCTTGCAGGGTAGTCCCACTGATTTCCATGAGACTGCTTTGTACAGAATGCATTACACAGGGCATGCAAAAATTATAGTAATTCAACATTCATTAGTGTGAGAGCAAGGGGGGGTTTATGCCCAAACCAGCAGTAGTACATGTCATATATCCTATGGAGCACAACTTGTAGATTTGGTGGTTTAGATGTTATTTTTCTTCTTTAATTCTTTGGATTTTCTTCAAGTAACAGTTCAAAACTCTCCCTGCAACCAGTTACATCATCACCAAGGAAGGCAAAGAGAACTAGACAAGACCACATTCACTCCAGAATCTCTCCCTGTGTTCTCATGCACTATCTAGCCCTGTTTCAGTTAAAGGGCAATCTGTAGTTGTGAGACAGGACCATCCAGTAAGGCAGCCAGCTTGTCCTTCTAACTATCAGGGTACAAAATACTGGTCATTCTCTCCCACTGGTGGTGGGAAAGGGAGTGCTTTAGTTATCTAATTGCTAGGCATGGCCTAGAATTATTTTTTCTAATAACCTGTTATCATATCTATTAACCTTTCAGCTAGAGATTTTCTCCTTTCTGTCTCCCCTGCAATCAGTCCCTGCATATGCGGTATGCAGCAGGCATATATTTTGAATATCCTGCAAGCGTTCATCGTGGACCATCTTTTGTGGTCGTCGTGGTTCCATCATTGGAGAACTAGCCTGATTATTCAGTTGCTTCACTGGGAACATTTGAAGTAGCCATGGTGAGAAGCCAAGCTGTGAAAATGCAATTGCTAAAAATGGAATTCTCCCTTTCACTACTAAATTCACAACAGAAATGTCTCCCCTTCTCCTTACATTTTCCAGCAGCACAGAGGGCTGTCTCATTATGTCATGCTGATGTCATAATGTCAGAAATTTCCCAAGGTAGGCAGCAGTATTAAGTGATTATGGAAGTTCATCAAGGGAAGAATGATAAAAATCAGAACAGACATGTTTTCTTCTCCTTCTGCTACTACAGAGCTAGAATAGTAAACTTAAAAGGCAGCTACTCCAGGAGACATCAATTTAAAACAGCAAAGAAACAATCATTCCATGGCAAGAGAAACCTTTAAGCAGACCAGCAACCCAGCCAGATAAGCTGGCATGCCAGAATGAAAAATAAAAACTAAGTGAGGAAGCCTTTCAACTGAACTACTTAAAAGGGCACACTCAAGAGAGTTAGACCCAAAATACTCACTCTGCCATGATTCTGATCCAATCTGTAGAAGATAAATTATAAGAAAACTTTTGTTTTCACCAACAAGCCGTGCTTCATCTGACAATATATTAAAAACAACAAAAAGGTCTATCTGAAACTCACTGTCAGAATAACCATACACAAAATGGTGTCCATTATCTTGTTTTTCACAGTGACATTTTCCACTGCATCCAACTTGCTACAGACATGCAAGACCCCATATGGTAGAAAACCATCAGATATCACAGCAAAGGAAAGAAAATGAAGCATATGCAGCCTTATGGTTATTCTAGAAGAAGGTTATTCTAGAAGGTTCCAACGTGATATATTGACATAAGTCATAGTGAATAGTGTAGTGGGTATATGCACTATGGCATTTTGCTAGAGGCTATTAGACCAACTTCAATATTTGCACCTGTCTTATCAAATAGGCTCTATCATTAGTAATAATTAATAGGATCTCTTCATTAACTCAGACAGTCAAGCACTGCTTTATCAGAAGAAGAACTTGCAATAAATTCATTTAGCATCAAGGTTAGAGGATATGCATGGTGTCTTTTGTATAAGAAAGGAAAAGGATTTCAAAGTTATGAATAGAAAACAGTTTCTCCTATGCATCCAGAACACACTTTTTTAAAAAACTGAATGAAAATATTTTCCCCATCCTTCAAGAATTCTTGACAGTTTCACTAGTTTGAATCAAGACAAAATTTAAAACCTTCAAAAAAGTTTGAAAAGCAAAAATCTTTTTCAAATCAAAGACAGCCAATCAAATACTTTGTTTCAATAATTCTGAAGACTTGTTTTATTTTATCTACAGTATTTTCTATAGACCATGTTTCAACTCCAAATGAGCATTTGGTTTGCGCATTCTGAAAGCTGTTCTTTAAATTGAAGTGTTCGCTTTACAATTTTTTTTGGTAAAGGTAATCTCATTGAAAGGACCTTTTTGCCAAATCAGTTCGTGTTTTAATGACTCGAGTATTTTCCTCTGAAAAAATAATTTGAAAAATATGCAACCAGCTGTGCTTCTATTGATGTGACTGAAGGGTACCTTTTTGCACGGCCGATCTTCTGAAACATTCATCCCATAATCAAAGGGTATTGAAGGAAATCTTATATATCAAGTAAAATGGGAGGAAAATTAAGTACCTTCTTCATGGTACAGGCTTTATAATTACCTTATCATATCTTGGCACACACCCTTAGAGATATAGTTTAAAATGACAGTATTATCAGGCACCTAAAAAGTATTTTGATTTACAGAGGTTCATATTTGCTCTGGTTGCACAACTTTGCATTGTTAGCAGTCTCTAGGGTACAGCTGAAATCAAATGTCATCACAACAAAAATGCCTAAATATTTATTTGAATAGCTAATTGTGTTTGATAAATGTGTACTGTGTTTGAAAATAGTGATAGGACAAATACACTGACATATATCACATTACTCTTCTCAGAATATAATATTTTTGCTAGTAATAGGCATTTTTTTTTTTTGCCACAGCCTCATGCCTAAGAATTGTCTGCTTGAGGATGCCTGTAAAAAAGACAACAGAGCACTTACCAATGCTAAAGCTGAGGGATGAGCTTGTTTTTCTCTTGACACTATTAATTGATGCGGAAGAAGAAAATTGTTTAGTTTTTTGTAAAATACAAAATGTTCTTCTAATTAAAAGTTTCAGAGAAATGCTAAAATCATTTTCATGAGCAAATGGTACATAATCAAAGAGGCAGCATTGATTTTAAAGGAAATGACAACAGGCAAAACTTAAGCAGCCAGACTCCTTCCTATTTGGAAAGCAGTGGTAAAATTCTCAGTGGTAGCAGTGAGGACAAGATCAGGGCAAGCAGCAAGTGTTTTTGAAAATTACATCCTACGAAATCCCCACTGACTATGTGATTATGCCATGCAATAATGGTATGCAGTGAATTCCTTGGCAAAGCACTAGGTGCTTTTTTTTTTTTTTTTTTTTTTTTTCCTATTTGCCAAATAGAAGGGTAGGAAAAGAAAAACAGCTTGTGAACAGTTAGAGAAACAAAGGGCTTCACTTCTTCCAAGCAGTATATCAGGAATGGCTTTCATGTGCAGAACACTGAAATGCATCTTTCTGCCGTTTTTCTCCCTCCAGGCAAGTCCATCTTGTGTCAGCTGCAGCAAGCTGAAATCTACCTTGCAAAACTCTCTTCTGCCAGCTGTTTTGTACACTGCAGTCTGCAGCACAAACTGTAGGTGTGTCACCCGTTCATTATAGGACATGTTTTGCTCTGTTTTCATCACTCACTCTGGTCCAAAGAAACTGTGTGTATATGGTTACCAGAGTGAAAGCAACAGCTCTCTCATCTATTCCCCACACCTTCTGCCGATCAGCAGCAAACCAGTCACTGTTTATCCCCACTTCTTAATATCCTGGACCAGCACCATCTGTCCCATTCACAAGACTGAGCCTTACCAGTGATTTACCCCTTAGCTAACAAGCTTTGTGGTCATGGACTATATTTGGAGATGGATACTCTTGTCAGATTGCTCCTTGCACAACAAATCTGTTCACTTACTTGATGAATTTGTTTGAGGAGAAATATATTATCCTTAATGAGAAAAAATGTTCTCATCCTCTATGAGTAGTAGCCTGACTGTTGATGAAACACTGGCTTCCTCCTCAACTTCTGGCAGAGTTCTGTGCTTTTAGTTTATGATTTGTGTATTTTGTATTGATTCTGCCTCATTTTGATTGCCAATAATTTTATCTCCTTCATTTTATTATCATTGTGACTGATGTGATTGCTTGATATAGATTTAATTTATTCTTACTATTCCTATTACTTTCTTCTTAATCTATCTGTTGCTGTGCTAAATAAAAATCACAAAATTATTAAGGTATTAAATTTATATGAAGGCACGTCATGGGAATAATATTCCACAGTTTGATAAAATCATAGAGCTGTCCAGTAAATATAATACACTTGTGTATAAAAAACAATATATTCACTGTAACTGAATGATAAAAATGAACATTCATGTAGTGCAAACATGTTCTGAATGTAGGGGGAAAATATGTATGCAATCAAAGTAATAAATATCATTATCATTCTTGAATATTAAAAGGAATTAAGTATACATAATGTCCAGTCATTCAGGACTATTAACTATTCACTCTCCTCTTCCTCTGTCTCAGCCTCCCCCAGTTCTCTCCACCTCCTTGTGAATTTAACTAGAAAATAAGAATGGCTCTTCCATTTACACAAATTAATATTATAGTGTGTGTACTATGATAATACAATAATACAGCTCACAAGTCTGATTTCAGAGGGACAGGAATATATTTGTCCATAAGTTCAAATTTATGTTTATCTCAACCATACTCTCTCACATAAATAAGACTCCAGTCATTTTAAAGGCTTTCTACTAAATCCTATTTTGTCAAGTATCAATGAAAATTAACTGCACAAAATGTTCTTGCCACATCTGAAAGGACAGATTAGGAGCCACAGAATGTTACATCTAACTGTCACCCTTGACTATGTCTCACTAGGCACAGCTGATTAGTCTTTTTGCAAATCTGCTTTTTACCAGGAATTTGTTCCCACAGAATTAGTAAGAGTTTTGCCACTGGTTTCATCAAGAGAGGATGGTGACATAAGTAATTTTCACTTCTGATACAACACAACTAATTGCAAGACTATTCATTCATTTTCTTGGACATAGTGCAAAACACAGATCAACATATATTATGACACAGGAAAATGAATTTGCTGTGAATCTGTTTTCAAAGTTAGAACTATATGTAACACTATTCTACTTCTGAGGAACCTCCTTTATCTACATAAAAAGGCATGATTAGTACCAGAAATAACGTTTCAGGAGCCTTGATCACAAGCAGTGTATTGAAGACACAGTACCATAAGATGATGAGGTTAGACAAATTAGCGTAAAAACACTGAGGGCAAGGCTGGGGCATCATAAAAGAAACCCTCGTCTTATGGGTTTAAATCTTTTAATACAGAAGGGAAAACTCTGCCTATGTGGTACTACAAGCACTTTGGCCATTTTCTCCAGTCTAGCAGATGGCAATCTTGCCTATATAAAACACCAGAAACTAATTCCTTTGATTTTGCAGACTTTCTTCACCAGACTTGGAAAATAATTGCTGAATACATTTGCAATAGGACCAATTTGGCTTCCGTTAGTCAGGAAGTCAGACAAAAATGCCAGGAGACTTTCATATTCAGATGCTGGAGGCAATTGTGCTAGTGTTTCCCTTACTTTTAAAGTTTCCCTAGAGTCTCACAGTCATGCACACACAACTAGAAGACCTAGCCAAAACAATCACCTCCCCGACTTACTTGTGAAATATTAACTGGCAAAAGGACTCAATGTAGTACTCAGTGATACTGAATGGGATGCAGAACTATGTTTCCTATGTATGGATATCCCCGATGAGCATGTGTATATCTTTAAATACCACTGGCTACAGTTCAGAAAGTCTGTAGTCAACAGTACCGAGGATAGTAATCAAGAAATTGAAAGTACTGCCCTTTGGAAGATCCACATCAACCTGCAAAAGGTTGCAGTGAGGTACCAGTTATGGCAAGCTCCTCAAGAAAATCCTTGAATGCACTGTGGAGTGAAAGTGCTCCTCTCCCATTGAAAGCAACTGGTTCCTCCTGGGAGCTAATGATGGCAACATCTGTCCCTTTGGTGAACAGGTTACACAGGAAGGTGTTTCAGTAGCACAGTCATGTGTAAGTGTGGGCACAGACTCTGATCTCTACTGATGCCACATAAATCTATTAGTCTACTGAAAATCCTCAAGCTACTTCAGAAGTATTGCAGGGTAGACAGCATCAGAACCTGGCCTAGGGTCAGCGAAATTCAGCATGATGCAAGTTTCCTGTAGGGTACTGCTTTTTTAATGAGAAACTGACACTCTGCCACAATATATGGATGCCTCATGTGAAAATGAAGACTGACCTGTGTAAGGAAAATGATGTTAAGAAGAGTTTTTTACTGAAACTCATAAGCAAATCTGAATGGCAAATGTGTAGAACTAGAAAATCATGTTCTAGCTAAACAATGAAGTGTTTAACAGCTGTGAGGTACTTTCTACCTGAATTGCTATCAAATGTCTGGAAGACATCAGGAAGGACATGAGCAGGAGGTAGAAGGAAGATTAACGTGAAGAAGTGTGGAAAGGAGTGCCTAGCTAGCAGGCAAGTCTGAAGTTATTCATACAAAAGACAAGCCCCTCCCAAAACACTCACAGAAAGCACGCTGTGCTCACCAAAGGGCCGCAGCAGTCACTGCCACCTGGCTATGCCAAACCTCTGTGACTTGACTGAGGCTGAGCAGTCATTCATTTCTCCCTACGACCTTCGGCTAACAACAGGAAGGCAAGTAATCTCTGTTCAGGGGGGGAGAGGGTCAGCCATGAGCCACTCTTGTTTGTCAGATCATGTCATATGTGTACACAGCACAAATAGAGCATGGCAACACAGTTGGACTGTAAACTTTTAATGCAGCACCAGCGAAAATGTGTGTAAGCAAAATTCTGTGCCCAGGAAGGGGAGAGAGTACTGAGCATTGTGCAAGGGAAGAGGAACAATAAATGCTGCTGCTGGCATTAGCATGACAGCACTTGTGATTAGCTCAGTCAGTGAATTCAGAATGGGTGGAGAATTTCACAGAATTACTGGTGGCCGTGAGAAATGTGACATGTGCAAATATCACTCGAAAAGATGAAGATTGCCTGCTGTAAAACAAGGACACTTTAAAAGAGGCCCAAATGAACAAAAAATAATGAATGCCAAGGGAGAAATACATCACATATATCTGGCATCTCTGTTTCCCCTGCAACTGCCTGTAGGAAAAAGAGATGATGAATTAGAAAAAAAAAAAAAAAAGTGTCAGATTTTACTTTTTATACCAGATGGTGGTTTCCATCCCATAATGCAACCAAAGTTAAGGCTTAACCACATCCAGAAACTACCAACTGTAAAGAAAGGAGTGCTAAATCTCATTGTCAAGGGTTAAAGCCACATCCAGCTACTATGGATTTTCAAAACTGTAATGTCACATTTCAAGAAAATGTTCTGGACTATAATAAGAACCAATATGTAAATTTCCTTTTCCAGTTATTCACTTTTAAATAGTTCTGTCATAAATAGAAGTTCACCACTTCTCTTCTTTAGAGAAGAGTGACCTGATTATTCAGAAATACCACAAACAATTTCCACCAAAAGCACTGTTCAGAAAGCACTTCAAATATTCAAACATCCAGTGGGTTAGAAATATCATCTGAAATATAAACTCACTTTTAGGAAATGGGCTGTGTTTAATATTCAGTTGTCAGTTCTTTCCACTGTCACCTTGATTTCTGAGCTGCACCATGACTCACTTTACACTTTTTCAAGGGCAAAGTGTTAGAAGGCTGACCTTCAGGACCAAATTTTTCAGCACCTTTCTCAGTTTCCTTTAGAGGCTGTTTTTACAGTTCACACTTACTCATAGAAGATTTTGGGATATTCCCCATGCCAGTACTAATTGTTGCCACTACAGCAGAATCAGTTGAATTACACCTTCCAAAGGTCATCTTCAAAAAACTCAGCAGCTGGCAGTACAACTCAGGAGAAAAGAGAAAAAGTAAATTCTTTTCAAACATGGCTTTGTGGCCCCATGTTCTCAAAGGTGCAAGGCTTTGCAAGACCAGGATGAAAACAAAATTCTAATCTACTAAAACGGATTTATTTCTTTGTTTCCTCACCTCCAGGAGCTCTAGCCAGGGCTCCCAAGTGGAAAAGACATAGCCAGGCATGTAAGTGCTATGTCTTTGTGTGAGCCCTTCTAGTCTCTGGCAGACTTTTTGCCACATAACCCCTTCACTCAACTTCCTTAGAAACTGTAGTAACTTCTCAGCATGGTAAGACTAGCCAAAGCAGAGGTGGCTGTGTCTTCTTTCATGCCTTCCAACCTATGCTCCAGAGATCACTGGAAAATTTCTAGCATTTTCACATGATTCCTTTCAGTAGATTTTCACAGCTTGTTTTGTTTAAGTCGGTGCTGCTAAGTGAAACACAGACATTGCCTGCCTTGCAACACATGGGATTTAAGTGATGATTGTGGAGGGGCAGGAGGGCTAGATCATGGAGGGATTGTGTGACATCCCTCTAAAACTTACTTTGCATTTTCTGGTCTTCAGCTTCAGGTGTTGAGAATTTAAAGGGGATTCACACTCCATGAAAAGAGAACAGAGTGAACAGGTACTTCAACACCTGCCTTTTAGCTTCCACACACATACACACACACACACAAAAAAAAAAAAAAAAAAAAAAAAAGCACAGAGTGCATCTTGGCTTTTGCAATGCTAGTAAAAATCTGCTGTTCATGCAGGCAGCTCTGAAGCACAATTATCACAGTAATGGAGTCACTGCTGGCTTTTTACCATGCTTGGTATTGATCTGTGCCTGCAATGCAGCACAAAATGCATGACTGCTTCCTATATTTTAATCTTTTCTAATGGAAAAAATTCAAACATGCATTATTCATTCTTGTAGGCCCATGAGGTTTTTTGTTTGGTTTTTTTTTTTTTTTTCAGTGTGAACTATATGGTTCTTTAGTCTGACCTCTTGGAAGAAAAGCTCTTTATCTTTTTTTCTCTGGAAAATAAATAAAACAAGTAAGGAAGAGGAAGTGAGGGGAAAATCTTTGTATCTTTTACAAGATAATAGAACCAAAATTAATTTTAAATCTATCAGAGCTCCGCCTCTTCAGGGATATGTGGCTAAAATGACCTGTAAGTTTCATGAGGACAGCTGTTTAGCCTGTGTTCTGAATGTACTGCAAACTGATGAGCACAGTGCTGCATGTATAGCATGGGAGAAGAGTCATAGCCTCATCACATAATACAGCTTGGGGCTGTATCTTTCTTTATTATGTCCCTGATGGACAAAACCTGATCCCTCCCAATCCTGATGTTGGTGCAAATCCAAATGTATTTCTTTTTATTCAGAGGAAACCCTCCAGACCTGTATTTCTGTGACTGGATACAGAAATTGCTTTTGTCATACACTCATTTTTGGAGGTAGCATTCACCATGATTTAAAAAGCTGGAAAGAGAATTCCTGAGACTAGTTCAAGGTTATATTGCCAGTCAGAGTATTATTGTGAACATTTTGCAGCCTGTTTACTGTCCCATTAAACAAATTACAGAGCTCTTATAATTGATACATCAGATACTTTTGCTTATCTGGCTAAAACGGTCCTTTATTCTTTTAATCACTCTACATGTTAAAGGATTATTTTTTTCCCTGTAACAGTATAGAGCAGACTAAAATATAACTACAGTCAGCAAGGCAAGATCCTGAAGCCATTGGTAGATATTACAGAATTGGACAGGATATGATGAGATCTTGTGTTGTACTTAAAATTTCTCTCCTGTCCAGTACTGGTGAAGTTCAGTTCAACACACTTCAAACTGTTAATGGTGAACTGGTGGAAATCCAGAATAAGGACTGCTCTGCAAAACGTAGCCTCTGAAGAATGGCTAAAAAAGCAATAGTAGTTTTGTCTACAGAGAGGAGAGCCAGAGATACAACTCTTCCAATATGCAGAAGACAGCTTCTCATGAGAAAGTAATAAACTTCCTTGAAGGGTATGGTTTATTGGAAAAGAAATTGAAAACTAAAACTGGAGTAAGGAAGTTCTAGGAAAGAAATTAAGGAGAAATGTAAGGTGCAATTACCTACAGACTCTATGGGATTGCTGTTCCTGGAGGAAAGTGAAGAGTCCCACTGGATGATGTCTCAAAACATACTCCAGCCTTTTTTTCCACAACTGCAGTTTGTGAAGGTGCTATCTTTTTCTCCAAGATCAGTAGCAGCTAGTTAGAAGAGCCTTCCATAAGGCTCAGTAAGGAATAGCCTCAGGTTTTTTGCTGAAGAAATTTGATAGTTCTGCTTATCAATAAAAAGTGGTATAAAAATTCAGTTCCACTTCACTATTTCCTTTCAGGCCAAAAGAGTTAGCAAAGAAACTGACAAGCTTATAGATCTTCTAATCTATAGCACCCAGCATCTCATTAGGCTCTGCAAATCAAATCATTTGGAGAAGATGCATCTCCTTCTTCATTTATTTCACACCCTGAAGGCCAGAGTAGTAGACCAATGGTTTGAAGCAGTAAAAGAAATCCGTTCTGTAAATCCACTAGGAAACCCAGGCTATACAGACATGAACTAATCACAAAGACCTCAACCTTTGTGAATAAAACAACCTTTCCATCTAACCCCTCTGAGAAGAGGACACAATGACCTGATGAGGAGGTAGTACACCACAGGCCTGGGTGCAGTCACTATTCTTTTATTACACCAAGGCAGGTGGGATCCTGCAGGTGAAGGACTCCACGGAGATCTTGCTGGAGATTATATACACTGGTTCCCAGGAGAGGTCTTTAACTGGAGTATGCTGTCAACCAGGTCAGCTGCCTGGCCTTTGGGTCCCATTCCTTCTCACTGTCCGTGCAGATGTAAATATCATCCAGGATGGGGTACAGAGAAAGTGAGGAGCCGCTGACAAAGCCAGACACACTTCAGATGCCTGCATTGTATTTCTAGCAAAGGGAGCATCATCTCCTGGGAGAGCCTGATAGAGTAACACTCTTGCTTTCTCATTTTCTAAACTGTAGATCAGCTTAGAAATCTATGTGAAACACTGATCTCTTGTGAGAGGCCAACACTGTGTCAACATGGCATTCTTCTACTGAGAACAAGTCGTCTGTAAACGATGAAACTTCAGGGCCTCACCTTAAAACTAGACCTACAGGAAAGAAAGGACAAAGCCCAAAGAAAACACAGGTCTGGTAAGCCTCTTAGCCTGAATTTACAGCTTATTTCTAAATCTATCTAATAGTTGATACCAACCAAGACAGCAGTCTGGGCTTTGTGCCTGGCTTTCTTTTGTACAGAGACAGAAATCTGGAAGAAGATGATAAAAGCCCAGGTCTTCTCTGGTCCAGGTGCTCTTACATACCAGAGGATGCACCCTGACACAGGAAAAGCCCCAGCATCCTATTGTACAGCCATGATTGTTCAGCCCAGAACTAAAGTACAAATAAATTTAAATACCCTGAAACCTCATCTGTGTAGCAACTTTTGGTAGATACTGTCTCTGTTTATTTTATAACCATATTTCTCCCTGGGTGAGACAGCATCCTTTACTGTCTGTGAATGAAACATTTGTCTGGGGCGACCCACTACAGGGAAAGCTGTTCTTCAGAAACCACAACACTGCTCTCATTGTGTGGCCATGTTGTAAAACACATGATGTAGAGATCATAGAAAGAGAATGTGTGTTATCAACATGTTGATGGGAAGGAAGAAAAAGAGCAATTTATCTGCACATGATGTAGAGATCATAGAAAGAGAATGTGTGTTATCAACATGTTGATGGGAAGGAAGAAAAAGAGCAATTTATCTGCACAGTTAATTTTCTGGCCAACAGTAAAAACATTAATTTCTGTTAGCTGCTCACACTCCTGATTCTAGTGCATCATACCACTGTTCATTTATTGATTGAAGGCCCTTTTAAGAGACAAGAAGGACAGAGTTGCAATGAATCTCTGAAAGTCCTGAGCAGATCCATCAATCATTGTTAATGACCTCAACTGGGTTATTTACTTTCTTAGGTTCAGAAAGGATGAGTAACATGTTCATTTGTGCCTGTTGTCATATGCCAAAGACACTTTTCATGCTGTAAAAGCAGTAGTTTTAAGTAGCAGTCCCTTGTGCAATCTCATCAGACCTGTTCCTTAGAGCATATATGCTTTTCTTCTTTTTTCTCCAAATGTTTTGAAATGAACACAAATTAGAAATACAGTGAAACTGGCAGTTCAAGAAAAGATTGCTGTTCTTAAAAATGTAAATAAGATGATGACATTTCAGTAAACTGTATTTTGTTGCTTAGGGCACCAGTTCAGAGTAATTCCTTCACAATCTCTCATGTCAGGAAATCAGTTCAGCAAAAGCTATTTTCAGCTGACAATTCTGAAATAAGAGATCAGAAATTATACCCTAAATTCAAAATCCCAATGATAATAAAAAGATAGATTCATGTGAAGCTGATCCAAAAGTTTTGGCTGTATATATTCTTGTTGTTGAAAAATGCCATTGAAGGGCAAGAAGTAATATTTTTTATTGGACCAAATGAATGTAAAAAAAAAAAACCCCAAACATACATACATAAAAGAAACAGATTACACTTTTTTTTCTGTCAAACACCAGAGGCAAAGAGCAGGCTAACCAGACCTGTAACCTTATATGCTTTTTTCTAGCTCTCAGCAGTGAATCTTCCAAAAGATAATTTTTTTTTCTGCAAGATTTTCCTCTTAAAGCTGTCTTAGCTTTGTTACTTTATGTCCTCATTAACAAAGCAGCAGATGGAAAATCTCAGTGGATTAAATGTTCTATTTTGTCCCCCACATCAATATTTCATAAGAGAATTACACTTAATATGTTCCACTCCTCCTGCTCATTATGCATGGACAGACAAACAGGAGCGGGTCATTACTCCTATCCCATGATGATGTGCACCAAATAACACTAACATTAGCTAGTTTTTTCAGGCCCAAAATGCTATTATTCCTCACTTGTTTCCCATTATCCTTGGCCTTCCCACTCTCCCCACCTGCACAGCATTCAAAATGTAACATTTAGAAATACAGCTTTGTGGATCTGTGGGTTTTCCAGCAGCATATTTTGAGCAGTTGGCATTTAACGTCACTAGCACTGAAATAACCACCTCTTCCGTAGCACTTTCCTCTGTAAATCCCACAGTCCTCAAGGACTCATGGCTCTCTCAGGTTTTAGATAGGGAAAACAAGGCACCAATGGAAGTGAGATTCAGCAGCTCAGTCCAGTGCTGAAGTTGGATCCAAAACACAGTTCCCCCAGCTCCTACCCCTGCACCCTCTGCTGTGTCTCAGCTCCTCATAGGTGCAGTGAAGGCGACTTTTCCTTCCTGAGGTGGAGCCTTACTGAAATAATTGGTGTACAAACTGTGAACAACCCCAAATGCCAGCCTTACTTGCAAGGAGTAGAAATGGTCCTTTCTCCTTTCTCCAAACTGGTTGTTTTGGCAAAGATGAGGTGAGATTGAAACCACTCTCCTCAACACAATCCCTGACCACTACAGGCAGAAGACCCTTCGGGACTCGACTGTCTTTTTCCCGTTTGTTCCATCTCAAGCAGCATGCTGAGCAAGGGGACTCTCCTCTGGGACTTCAGAATCAGGCGCAGAGAGATCTTGTTCCTTTTGATCAAACCCAGCCGTACACAACATAAACCTTCTTTCTCCTGCTCTTTTCCAGGGCTGCCAGACTGGCCTGGCTGCTGAGACACCCCCAAAGAGTTCAGGCCAGCAGGCAGGGGCGAAGCACTGGCACACATTACTTATTGTCATGGTTTGAGCCCAGAGGCCAACTGAGCACCACACAGCTGCTCTCTCACTCCTTCCCCTTCAGGAATGGGGAGGAGAAAATAAAACAACAGGCTCAGGAATTGAGATAAGGTCAGGGAGGGACGAACCATCCATTAAGGTCAAAGGAAAAAGACTGACTCCTTAGGGGAAGAAAAAGAACATGAATTTAATTTAAACACCACCACCACTAATTTTCCAATCAAACAGAGTAGACAGAGAGAAATATAACTACATCTTAAAAATATTTTCCCCCCATCCTTCCCTTCTTCCCATGATCAACTTTGCTCCCTATGTCTCTATCTTCTCCCTATTAGCGGCACAGGGGTGCAGGGGATGGGGGGTGCAGTCAGTTCATCACCCACTGTCTCTGCTGCTCCTTCTTCCACAGGGGAGGAAGACTCCTCATACTCTTCCCCTGCTCCAGCATGGGGTCCCTCCCACAGGAGACAGTCCTTCATGAACTTCCTTCAGTGTGGGATCCTCCCAAGGGCTGCAGCTCTTCCCAAACTACTCTAGTGTGAATCTCTCCCACGTGACACAGCCCTCCCAGTAACAGACTTCCCCAGTGCAGGTTTCTCTCAGAGACCCGGCCTCGTTTGAGTGCAGACACCTGCTCTGGTGAGGGGTCTTCCAAAAGCTGCACGTTGGCATCTACTCCATCAGTGACCTCCATGGACTGCAGGGGACAGCCTGTCTTCTCACCACAGGCTTCAGAGGGTCTCTGCTCCAGCAAACTTCACCCCCTACTCCTCCTTCTTTCTTCCACTGACCTCAGTGTTAGCATAGGCATCTCCCTCACAACTCCTCCTCATAACTCCAACTCCCCCTTCCACGTTCCCTTCTTAAATACGTTACCATAGAGGCACCACCACTGTCAATAATTGACTTAGCCCTGGCCTGAAGCAGGTCTGACTTGGAGCCAGAGGAGATTCAAGAAGCTTCTCGCAGGAGCCACTGCTTTTACCAAAACCCCTGTCACACACAAACCCAACACACTTATTAGTAGAAATATCAGAAACAATGGTGGCCTCTGATGGAACATCTCAAATGGAGCAACCATATAATGCTTGAGGGAAAAACAGTCTCCTGCAGCCCATCACTCCAGCTGCCACAGCAAGAGCTGACTGGATGCGGAAGGTCGAGCAGATGGGATAGTGCAACTGTCCCACTCATTCTGAAAAACGACTGTGAGGATCAACATCCATTGACATATCTGTTATAAATGGCAGGTTTAATGAAGCTAACCATTCCTATTTGGAAGCTTTGCCATTAATTGACTTAAGTTCTCTTACCAGTTTCAATTGTTTGTAATCACGCATGTGAAAAATTAGGCAGGGCTGCAGGAATTAAAAAATAGCCAGTTCTGTGAAATGCAAAGTAGCTTGTTGAAATCTGGACTGTCACCACATCCTAGGGAACTACAGGTAGGTGTTTGTCACTTGTTGGCAGATGGAAGATTTGCATGGCTACCTTCTGGATGCACAGCAACTGCTGACTGTCGTCTCAGAAAATTTTTGTCTCTTTGAAGCAAATTAGAAAAAAAGAAATAAACCACCAAAAGCTACTTAATTGAACATATTGTGTGAATCAATTACATGATCCATGCACAGTTACAAACAAGCATGAATGCTGCTGAGCATCTGAATGCAATCATGGAAAGAGACTTACTGCCTTGAAGATGTTTAAATTGAGTCTGAGTAAGATTTGTCAATGAAAAAGATGTCATGTGGAAATGGTACTATTTTATGGAGCTAACATAGACACCTGTGAAGAACTGCACACTACATAATGCTTAATGGCCTGGATCTTCTTAAAAAAAGACCTCTAGCACCATGAGCTAACCCAAAGCTGCAAATTGGAGGACAGAAGTGCTCAAGTTCAAGGAAAGGGAAAAAGCAAAGGAAGGCCTTAACACAAAGCTGGTAGAAACACACACATGTTCAAAGCAAGATACTTGTAAATTATTCCATATGTTACTCAACCAAATTTTAAACTGCAGTTTTTATTTTAAAACATTCACGCTTTGCAGCATGACTTCTTTATTACACCTGACACTGAAGCACAAGATCTGGTCACAGAGGTGGCAGCAGGTGCCAGATCAAGGGAGCTGCCTTTGAGCAGAGAGCATGGATGTTTGCCCCTTCTGTAACTTCCTTAGAGATTGTCTTCAAAGCAGCAATCACACACATTTTCCAACACTTCCAGGAACATGTAAAAAATTGAGTACCTAAGTAAAATTTTATTTATCCCCTTTCTGTATGCTAAAGAATAGCTCTCAAGACAAGATACTTCACACCAGTGTTGTTTTGTTTTCTTGTCATCATTCCTCCTGTGGCAAGCAGATCCCTGAACCCTTGGCTGCATGAGATATTGATATAACCATCTACATAACACCACTGCAATTAACAGAATGCTGATTTATATCATGAGTCCACATGTTCATGCCAAGTGTTGGATTTGCTGGATTTTTAATCCAGCAAAATGCATCTGAGATTTTTTTTGCAATTCTATGCAAAGGTGCCTAATTAGATTTCAATACTGTGGAATGAAAAATACAGCAAAATAATTTGTTCTGTATTTTGTGCAAATGGCTTAATCTCAGCAGGATATCTCTTCCACAAAAACTTTGAAATGCATGCAAATTAATTATATGTATCACAGAAACCATCACAATTGCCACATCTAATTAGCACAATGTGGTAACATTCACAGTGATACGCTGTTCACCATAATCTTCTCCGCAAGAGTTTATTCTTCGCTTTCATGGTAATGTTAAGGAAGGCAGCTGATCTCACGTTCTACACATCAAGCCATAAACATTTATCAAGGCGTCAGCAGAGAGTAACAGTTCTAGGTTGTAAATATTTAATCTGCAGTAAAATTAAATCATAGACCATTAGACCCAGTTCATCGAGTTAAGAGTTCAGGGCAGATTCTGAACTGCATGTCAGGAAGCTTCTAAACGAAACTTATGCAATCTTCTACCCCTTTTGACCATGAAAACACCACAGAGTATCTGCACATGCACGCTACATATGCACAGCATCACCCCACAGCACACCTTGTTTTTAAGAACAGGCTGCATCAGCACTACTGCTCCTGAGGAATCACCACATTGCACTTGTAGACAGGCAGCCTCGACCCCATATTGCTTACGTGACAGAGACCAGCACAGGACCAAAGGGCTGTCATTAGCTTTCCAAGAGCTCTTTGTCCATGGGAACTTTGTGTAACCTGCTAGTAAAAAACACATCTACTGTCCAAGGAGCTCTGCCCCTTGATCCCCTTTCTCATTTGTAGAGATATGCCCAAACCACCAAAACATGAAAATGAAAGGAGTTATGATCCTCTGTTAGCAACCTGACGTGGTAACTATGTTCTTCATTAAATGACTGAAAATGGCATGCCACTGTGCAACCCTGTTATTCCTGGTATTTTATAAACTCTCAGCAATCAGCAGTGTGGAAATAATAACAGTCATTTACCAGATTAGTAGAACTTCTTCCATTTCAAAGACCTCCATGCTTTCTAAAGTTTAATAAACTTGGCTTGATGGAAGCTCCTTCCTCCAAAGTATCCAAGAAGAGCATTTAAAAAGAAAACCTGCCCTTGGGCTGACTGTCAGTATCCATGCCTTCACCCGCTTTGTGCAGCTCAAAGGTGAGACAAACCTCAGGCCTGAAGCCAGCTGCCTGTGCCAGACTAGTGCTAAAGCAAAGTGTAAGGAGTGGGGTTGAGCTGAGACCCCGAGTCAAACCTTCAGCTAATGTGGTAATACAGCCCCAGCCCGAAATGCTGTTGTTTCCTACAGCACAGGCTGAGAGCAGTACAATAACGCTTTGTAAATCTCACCTGCTCTGAGCTGATAATACTGTTCTCCTTTAAGAGACGGAGTCACTGGGAGATGTAAGGTAGTGGTGACGACTGAAGCGACTTGTTTGGCTGGCTCTCAGGAGAGGACAAAGATGCCTTTGCCTACTGCTGTAGCCTTGCCACAGGACTTCCTTTTACCCACTTGGCCAGTAACGGCTAAAATACTAAGAATTACCTTCACAGGCATTTCAGTTTTTATAAAAACACAGACTAGAGGGTAGAGAGTAACTGTGCAGGACCTGTCCTGCAGCTTTCTCATTGTTCCCTGCTTGTTCTAGTTCTCTCTTTCGTGGGCAATTTTCTTACAAAGCTTTCTTCTTTGCAGCACATTACTATTCTGATTAATCCTCATTTAAACTTCTGTTCACCACAGATAACTCACAGTAAGGCAGCATCCACCACTGCTGTCATTAGAAAGATGCTTGGGTAAACTGCTAAGGCCTTTGGAAAGCCCCCTTCTCAGAACATCAGAATCAACTTTTTCCTTCAACTCTACTCCATTTTTTTTTTTTTTTCCTTCCAAGGTCAAAATACTGCAAGGTAGTGTCATCTAAAAATAATAAAAAAAAAAGGAGTAATTAGATGACTTCATTATTTGTGGCTAGATTTTGCTTTTGCAGCGTGTGACTGTTCGTATTACGATATCATTTTCACCTGCTAGCATACGCAATATGTGCCTTCCAATTTGATCTTCTTTTTACCACGTCAAGAAAGGAAAACGAGAGCTTCTTTCTCTGCCTGTTCTGTTAGTCTTCCCCTGCCCTACTTATTATTCATACATCTAATTTGGCATAAGGTGACACACATCCCTGGCACAGGCATTCACATTTTTACATTACTGTGGCTTGGCAGTTTATTTTTCACTTAGGTGTGTCCTTCCTAAATAGCCAAACTAATAGAGAAACTTTACTTATTTCATCACTCATTTAATCTCATAAGTCTCTATTTCCCATACTTTGCTGTGTCTATTTCTGACATCTCACTTCTTGTATCGGGGAGATATATATTATCCTTGGAAGTAGTCTTCTACTGAAACTTTTTTTATTCCGAGTAATCTCTTTGAAACAGCCTCACATTTATTATCAAGACCTCCACACGCCTCCCAGCACTCAGAAGAGAAAGCACAAATGTAACTGATTGTGAATTCTCTAACTTGGCTAATGTTCCTGTAATTTGCTAATAGCTTTTACCTTCTCCAGAAGTATTTATTTTTGTCTACAGACTGATAGATGCTGGGGGACAGAGTTTGCAAGGAACTCAGGGAAGCTGCCAAAGGAAAACTTCCACAGTCGCTCCCTACTAAAAAATCATCTTATCCTGGGATCGGTGCAGACCTCTTGATAACCATTTTCTCTAATTAAATCTCTGAGAGAAATATATACATTTCAAAAGAAACATTTTTATTTGGTGGAGTTGGCAACATAAGGAAACTGTTTGGCAAAAATTGTGCAAATGCACTTTTATGGAAAGTGGTGAAAAAATACTTAGTTTTGCTCTTAGAAACCTTTGCTAAGTGATACTTGCATGAAGGATTCACCTGTGCAGTGTCTGCCTGGGGGATGGGAACTGTATGAAAAAATAACAGTGTGTTACAATGCAAAGCAAGCAGCTAAGGGAACAAATACAGAACACCTAATGATAATGTCCAGGCAGCTGTCCCTTGTGCCCTCGAGACATCTTGATCAAAGCCTTATGCAAATGCTCAAAGGCATGATGCCAGGTAAAAGCAAACTCTTAAACAGCTCTGGATGTAAAAGCAGCTGCATTCCCACATTTTAATAATCCAAAAGACACTGTTTTTTTTTAATTTCTTTTAAGTTCTTGAACAACAATACTTATTTTAACCAAACCCCTGGTCTCTTTCAGCTTCAACTTCCTTCAACATCCCTTCCTTCTTCTATCCCTTATCAAACCTTGTCAGTTTGAGCCCAGGAGAGCATAAGAAACTAATCCCACAGTCTTTTATCCTTTAGCACCATTTGGGTAAGCAGAATGATGGAAAATATCACTGAATCAATATTCAGGAAGAGAAAAGACTATGAAAAATTAGGTTTTATAACTATTTCTACAACTCTTGTTAGTGTACTATTAGATTATTCCAAAAGTACTTCTTGGAAAGTGAATACTATTCAATGTGAATAGTGTAGTGAGACAACGGAAAGAACAATCTAGACATGTCCAAGCCAAAAGTAACATCTGCATTAGGTATCTGGAGAGGAAGGAAGCTCTCTTGAAATATAACAAAATCCCTCTAAAACAGCATGAGTAAGACCACTATGAGAATAATAGAAGAAATAAACACCATTTAAGAAAGGGGGAAAGATGGGGTAACTGTATACAGGTGAGAGACATGAGCACTGGAAAGACTTACCAGCTTTAAAACCTGCAGCAAGTATAACCTACCCATCCCATCACCAATGTAAAGCAGTCTATGACTTCATTTAAATATAAGTTGAATAAAAAAATCATAGTTTTCAAATGTGCCCAGCAGCACAAGTGTTATCATTAAGGGGAATAGTTGGACAGTGAGTACATCTCAAAGCCTTGCAAATTTTGTCCAGTGATTCCACTGAAAATCAAGGAGGAAGAAGAAGCAGACACTGGCTTCTAGACCCATTAAGTCAATGAGACCACACTGTCTTTCATTTTTCAGTAAAGTATTACTTAACAAGAGGACAGAGAATGGAAAGTACAAAGATGATACAAAAAGATGTTCAAAGTATCTAGAAGGAAAAGTTGGAATTTATAAAAAAATGCAGTTTTAGTCAAGTGCTCTGTTATTACTGTCATTTAAGTATGTTAGTACAAAATGTATTTATTAAGGAAAAGGATTGTCAAAAAAAATCAAACTTTCTATGAAGATTTGATTAAGAAAATTATTGAAGTAATTTTCAGTAGTGAAAACAAAACTACTGGGAATGATGCTGCAGATTAAACTTGTCTGATTGCAAGCACAAGTTGTCTAGAGATGACATAGCTGAAGCATGACAGATGAGAAGATGCCGTCAGTAATCTTTACGGCCTAAGAAGCCCTGTTAGGGAGCACTAAAGCAAAGGCACAGCTTCTTTTCCTTTTCTTTTTCCTTTCTGTTTTCTTGATTTATTTATTTTATGGTAATCAAGATTCATACAGGGGAAGGGGGAGAAAATTGGAGAGGTGAAGGGAGACTCATAGGTTGAGATAAAACCAGTTTAATTGCTGAAATAAAATTCAACAATAACAATAATAGAAAGTACAAATAACTAATGCACAATGCTTACCACCCGCCAACTGATGCCTAGCCCATTCCCTTCTAGCAATCTTGAAAAAAAACAAGATCCTGAAACCACAATCCCAGAAGTGAAAGAGAACCCCCTCCTTCCCTGACAACTCTCCTCTATACACTGAGCATGACATTACATGATACGAAATATTCCTTTGGCCAGTTTGGGTTCAGTGCTCTGGTTGTGCTCCATGCCAGCTTCTTCTGCACCTGCACATGGGCAGGACATAGGGAGCTGGAAAGTCCTTGATCTCTTAGCAATAGCTGAAAACATCACTGTATTAAAAAACATTCTTCTCATACCAAATCCCATATTGAATCCAAAGCACAGAACTATTCTAGCTACTAAGAAAAATTAACTCTATCCCAGCTGAAAACAGGACAGGCCCATTTAACAGTACATGTGTCCTGAGAGATTGACAGGAAAGCACATTTATCACAGTGTGGAACATAAATGATGCATATGCACAGTTAACACTACTCAGCTAATGAAAGCTATTTAACAACAGGATGATGGGTACTTTTTAAGCCCGGGTTTGGCAAAGCAACCAGCAGTCAGAGGAGTGAAGGCAGAAGGAAATAAAATTTAGCTGCAGACAACCGTTATCTTACAGAAGAATTGTGCTGCATGATCATGTTCTCACTGTCTGCTGGGGAATGATTTCCATCTGCAGATTTTTTCCCCAATATTAACAGCGGTTACTTTTTTGGTGTCTTGTTACTCGTTAGGAATTTTGACATTAAATAAAGTTCATGAGGCAATGTATGCCTCAACATATGTTTAAGTTTCATGATGCAATTCACGGACATATTTTTTATTATATAAACAAAAGAGGGAAGTAATAGGTGATATCAAACTGCATTACAAGTTCTGCATCACCTTTGCAACTGCTAGAGGTTTTTTCTGGATGTAAGAATCCCAGGAAAGAGCTCACATTGTGCCCAAGTGCATCCTGACATACTTGTCCACTTAATGACTTTGTATTCAAAACAGAAGTTCTTACTAATTTATTCATCTAAAGGTGTATTTTTGACACCTTCGTCCACAAATGACATGATAGTCGTTAGCTCCAAAGTGGGGAGGACACTGTCACTGTGCTCTCTCTTTTGATGAGAGGACGGGCAAGGCAGACATCAAGCCTTTGGGGGATGGCACAAGGGACAGACCAGGTGATGGCACAGTTCAACTTCCATTGCTTCTGTCAACTGTGCAGTTGTTCCATTGTCAGGCCAGAACAAGCCTCCAAGCATGCAATTTCTGGCTGCACACATTGGTTTTGAAAACCAAGCTGGAAAGACCAGATCTCTCTCAACAAGGCCACACACACACACCTGCAAAAAGTGGGGACATGAGAAGACAGCACAGGCTGATTGCAGTTGCTGTGGGTTCCCATGTATTCAGAAGTTCTTCCCAATCCCTGGCCAGCAATACTCTCTCTTCATGCACCACAAAGTGCATCAACACCAAGGCTCCACACAGATCTCCCCATATCGCTTGTAACACACCAAGATCACACTGCGAAGCTGTTTCCAGTGAAGAACATCTTTGCTAAAGGCAGAGTATCCCCAAGCAAGAGTTTGGTGAAAGGCATTCCCACCTTCTGCCAGGGGTATCAAAGCAGAGGGATTGTGTCTCTTCTCCTCCTGGGACCTGAGCCCCACCCTGCCTTGCATCCACATGCCCAGGAGAGTGCTCCTGCACCCCAAACCTTGAGCCTCGTAGCCCAGGAAAAGCACACAGCCATTGACAGCAGCAAGGCACAGGCTCTGCACAGAGAGTGTAAGGCCTCTCAGCTGATACTGCTCAGGCCTGTTCTGCTGGGATGTAGCCTGGTGTCATGATTTGAGCCTGGTCGGCAGCCAACCACCACACAGCCACTCTCTCTCCTTTCTCTTCCGGCAATAAGAAGGGACAGAGAGCCAGGCTTGGGGTTAGAGATAGCACTGGGATGGGGAAAAAATCACCCTTTATAGGCACGAGCAAAAGGCAGACTCATTAGGGAAAGAGAAAAAAGAACATACATTTATTACAGACACTAATAATACGTAACAGAGTAGGACAGTGAGAAGCATTGCCACATCTTGAGAACACCTTCCCCCCACCCCTCCCATCTTCCTGGGCTCAGCTCTGCTCCTGGTATCTCTACCTCCTCCCCCAGCAGCGCAGGGGCAGGGAATGGGGGGGTGCAGTCACTGCTGCCATTTTTTCCATCTTCGGTGGGGGGAGTTTCTGGAACTTGTTCCTCCTGCTCCATCGTGGTCCCCCTCTCACAGGAGACAGTCCCCCACAAACTTTCTCCAACATGAGTTCCTCCCACAGCTGCAGCCCTTCCTGATCTGCTCCGGTGTGGGACACCCCTGCATGCTGCAATCCTTCCAGCGCTGAATTACAGCAGCGGGGCTGCCTTTTCCCACAAGACCCCGGCCTTCTTCAGGCACAATCACCTTGATCAATCAGGCAGAAACCACAGGCCATAAATCAATGTCTGCTCCACCGTAGATCTCCATGGGTGGCAGGGGGGGCCGCCCTGCCGTCTCACCACAGGATACAGGGGGGTCTCTGCTCCGGCACACCTCCCCCCTCCTTTCTTCCTCCGTTCCTCCACTGACCTTGGTGTTCACGCAGCTGCAGCAACTCCTCCTCACAAGTCCCACTGCCCGTCACCACGTCCCTTCTTAAATACGTTATCGCAGAGGCGCAGCAGATTGGCTCAATTTCCCAAACAGAAGTGGAGCTGATGTGGAGCTGGGGGGGCTTCGAGAAGCTTCTCACAGGGGGCTGCCCCTATCGCCCCCTCCCCTGCCACCAAAAAACTCCACCACTCACTCAACCCAGGACAATCAGCTGCGGGGGCATCACACGGCTGGTTTTGCCCAGAGCAGCCCCCAGCAGGGTGCAGGCACAGGGTGGGTGTCACCTGGGCTGTGGCTGAGCAGAGGCTGAGGGTGGCCATGGAGCGAGGGGGCCGGGGGGACCAGGACCCCATTGCCCGTGGAGGGGCTCACAGCTGGTCCCGGGTCCCGGCCCCTGCGTGTGTGATGTCGTTAGGAGGTGATGCCATCATGGGGCACGTTCCAACCCCACCGGCAGACAGGGTTTCAGAGCTTCAGTGTTCCGGCCATGCTGCCACCGGTCCCTGCCGGCACGCTGCTCTCCGTCCCAGGGCTGCCGGTGTCCTCCCAGCCCGCCCAGCTCCACCCCGTCACCTCCCAGCTGCCACAGGCCAGCGTCTGGCAGGGGGTGCCAGGGCCCACGGGGGCCCCGGGGCAGCTCCCCCCCGGGGTGCAGCTCCCCCCTGGGGTGCAGCTCCCCCCTGGGGTGACACTTCTCCCCGTGGTGCATCTCCCCCCTGGGGTGCAGCTCCCCGCTGGGGTGACACTTCTCCCCGTGGTGCAGCTCCCCCCTGGGGTGCAGCTCCCCCCTGGAGTGCAGTTCTCCCCCATGGCTGCTCCCTGTCCCCTTGCCTACAGCTGGGGACAGCGGCTGGTGCTGGGGATGCTGGTCCCCCACCAGCCCATGGGGCTGGGGCCAGGGGCTGTGGTCCGGGGGGAGCCCCTGTACCCCACGGACTCCTACCTGCAGCACGTCCCCGCTCGCCCCGGCCCCCCACCACCCCACCACCCCACAGCTCAGCATTGGGTGCAGGGCACCCCTCTGCCCCACACCCTCCCTACCAGCCCCCAGAAGCCGTCAGAGGCCTCCAACAAGGACGTGGTGGCCACTGAGGACAGCGTCCCTGCTGCCACCCCCCACCCCCCCGCCCTTGCTCCGCCAACCAGCGGAACCACCACACAGCCCAAGGGTGAGTTTTAGGGGGTGGCAGGGCCCGCAGGTGGGCAGCCAAGCTGAGGAGAGCTTGGATCACCAGGGGCTGGGTTGTCTTTGCTTGCTTTTTCAGCAGTGGTGACCACCCCAGCAGCCCCGGGGAAGCGCACAGACCTGCCCAAGCAGGGGCCAGCCGCCTTCGCTGAGGCCGTTCCTGAGCAGGCAGAGGACACCACCACCTGGCTCCACACCGAGGACAGTGAGGACACTGTCCCCGATGTCCCCGACAGCCCCAGCTTGGCTGCCTTCCTCCGAGAGCTGCCCGACCTCTCGGACTATGTGGCAGAAGGCAGCTGCCCCAAGGAGCAGACAGCGGTGGTGGGGCTGGGGGACAACGAGGACACCGGCCCCGATGTCCTTGATTTCCCCTACAGCCTGGCCAGCTCCACTTTCCTCAGTGAGCTCCCAGACCTCTCCATGGACATGGTTTGATCTATTTATGTACTTCAGGATGTTGCACGCCCAAATTCTGCGTGAGCACATTGTTAGGAGATTGCTCCAGCCTTCTTGTGTGGGGAGCCCGTGCAGGGCGGGCGCGTGGGCAGAGGGAGCCACAGATGAGATGCAAGACCTGAGTGACCTTAGGTGCATGTAGAAATCCAGTCATGCTGCTACTACTTTAAGGTATTATTTTAGCACGTGGAGCTGTGTGAGGATTTCCTTCCGCAGCAGTCAGAGCTGGGATTGTCATAGTAAACATTTTACCCAGCTACATAGAGTAAACCAGGTGATTATTTCACTCGGTGGCTTTAACGGAAACGCTTATTCAAGATGAAGGGGTTCACAGTCTTCAACATCCCCATTCTAGCTGTGATATTCTCAGATGGCCCTGCAAAGTCAGAGTTCCAGGAGTGGTGATGGAAATGTACTGTGTGACAAGAAGCCCTGTAAACTTCAGATATTGCTCGTTCTTAGTGTGGTAAAAGAGAGCCCATTGGGACCGACTGCCATCGCTATTTTCTTGTCCCATCCACTCTATCTAGCATTTCTTTTTAGTCCACAGAGGCTGAGTCACTGTTGCAAATTCTGGGGTGATGTGATTTCTAACCTGTCTGTGAGTCAGAGCTGAGTTGAGAAGGGGGCAAAACAACAGGAGAAATGCAAATCTAGATGAAAAGAACGTTTTATGTTAATGGCAATTCTGTTCATATGTGTTGAGGCAATCTGGTGGCTTAATGTGTAAAAATGCATATGCGCATTCAGACCACTATACAGTCAGGTCCATCAGTAGATCTTCATTCCTGTCTTGCAAGGGAGTTTTCCTGCAGCATCCCATTGATTTCAGTGCGCACAGAGACCATTGCAGCTTTTTCTGAATTCAGCTGCTTGCATGGTTGGAACCAACACAGTGCCATCTCCTGAGTCTGGTAAATTTTACCTGACAGCCATCGTTTAAGAAGTAGTGGACATGGATAAAAATACTTAGTGAACTTGAAGAGAAAATGGGTAGTCTCTGCAGGTCCTAAATAGGGCTAAGAAATCGATCCTAAATAAGAAACAGAGAAAAAATTGCTTCTTGGCTGTACACTAGAGGCCTCTCTTCCGACAGGTGTAAAATATTGTTTTGTGGGCACAGTAGCAGCTCTGAGATGAAAAAGTAGGTGAGAGTGAAATCAGGACAATTCCATGGAAGAGAGTAGAGTTGTGGAGGCAAAACAGGGATCGAAGAGGTGAACTGTGCTCCCTCTAGCTTCATCTTCGAATGATACAAAGGGATTTGTAGAATAATTCAGGTCAGAAGGGACCTTCTGGAGTTCATCTAGTCCAGCCTGCAGTAATAGGACTGAGGCTTTTCTAAAGAAATACTCTTGAATCTAGAAATTTGTTATTTAGATCTTAAAGCTTGATATTTTTTTCATATATTTTGAATTGCTTGTGTTTGGGCAGAAGTGCAGTAAAGGTCAAGTGGAGAAAAGTAAAGTATGAAAAACACCCTTAATTCCCTGAGTAAGTGCCAAAAAAGAGCAAAGTTGACCTGAACTCTTGTTGCAGGTGGGAAGGAGTTACCATCCCATGAGTAGCTGGAAGCTGTTGCATGTGTTTAAAGTAACCAATGCTATTTTGTTTCCCTGAAGTGTTCCCTTCGGAGTGTTGTTGATGTAATTAGTAAAGAATCTTGCCCTGTACTTTCTGAGAATGAAAACAGGTAACAGTTCTTCACTCACATGAACGTACGTATTTTTATTTGTATTCCATTTGCCACAAGGCTGCTATCCATTGTTAAATAAAACAGTCAGAGAAACTGTTGCACATCACCTGGTAAAACATAAAGGTTCTCTCAGAGGTAACTGATGGGTCAGAGTAACATTGAGTAAGCTTTTTGTGAGAAAGGGATTTTACATCTTGCTGGAAAGCTTACTGTATCAAAACTTGCTTGTTTTAAAACAGAATGAAAAAAGCATTTTTGACCTTTTCCACAAAAACTACATTTATATTGGATCGGTGTGTTCTTCTGTAGTCTTCTGTGATACCGTGCAAAAAAGAAGGAAAAATAATTCAGAATGAAAAGTCATAACATTATGTAATACTGTAAAATTTCTACCTTATAAAATGCCTCTTTCAGTTTTTATTTCATAATTCATGTCATCAGGACATTTTACAAGAAATCTTTCTGGTTTGATACGTTGTTTTTTCTGATGGAAAACAGATCCACAGGAGCATTTCTGACAAGAACTGAAAACTTCTTGTTTGGGAGCTTTGCTCTGTATTATTTAGTTATGTTTATTTGTTTTGTATTTGTTTGGTTGGTTTTTTTAGTTCCTTTACTTTGCATTTCCACTGAAAATTTGGAATTTTCTCAGGGAGATTGCTAAAACTCTGTTGTTCTGATGCTTCATTCTGTTCTGTTGCTTCATTTCTCTTCGTATTGGTTTTACCATGTAAGAGTATATATTACTGTAGAGGAGATAGGGCCTCTTCCAGATTGGTCTCAGCTGTTGAATATGGCTTGTCTGACTCGATAGTTAGCAATATTAGTATTTTCTTAATTTCTTACATGTACAGATACTACACAAGATCCTCATTATCTTTGTATTTTTTTTGTATCTCCCACTGCCGATTTCCCTGTTTTGTTTACCTGCCGCTAATCCTATGTAGTTTAGTAGTTCCTACAAACAGAAGACTTCTACAGAAACCTGATAATTTTGAACCCACTTTCACTTTGAGTTGAGGCTGATACTAAACCAAACAAGGTTTTGCTTCTGAAGAGCACGGTACTGGCTATGTTGAGTCTTCTTCCCATTGACTAAGTGTTTTCCTTCATCCAGCACTTCGTATGTGTTGATGCGTCTGTGCTTTTCCTGTCATTCAGTGTTCCTGTCCAGTTATGCAGAAGTGCTGTGCTACAGAAGAAGATTACATGCTTGACTTTTGCTGAAGTAACTAACGTACAACCAGACTGCCTTCTCCAGTTTAGTTTATGTATGCTAAGATAGCTTTGTAACACATACTGACCAAAAAAAGGGGATGCAGGATGGCAGTACAGCTTCCTGGAGTAATTTCTGAAATGCTGTTGCTTCGGTCTCACAGTGACAGTGTTTGAAGTCCTTGTCTTTGTATTAGGATATTCAGCATAGGAGAAAAGGAAAAAAAAAGGGACATACACAGGTATTTGACTTTGGAAAGTCGTCATGCTCGCTGAGTGGTTTCTGTTTAGCACTATTTTGTGTTATCATCTTTATGCTACTGAAGTTAAAAGAAAAATGCTTAGAAAATAAGAGAAAAAGGAAGAGTGTCTTTGACTTTCACCTGCCAAGTTTCTTCTGTGAGCTTGCATGTGTGTGAGGCTCGGATGCTGTACCAGTCAGTAGGCTTATTAGGCTTATTTCAACATTGCTCAACAGAGCCGAGACCTTGAATACACAATTAAGGATGGACACATATCTAACTTGAGTAGCAGAACAAGCTGTAGTAAGGTATCACATCAAAGTCTGACCCACTAGAAATGGTAGAAGATATGAAAACACTCACTTAATTTTAAAGTACTTGCTCTTTAGGTGTGCTGAAGTGATTAGTCACCTTTTTAGTTTCTGTTTAACTGTCTGATTGCTGACACAGCATATTTTTTTGTTCAAGGTTTTTCATATCAAAGTAAATTACAAGATACAGGACGGATTTGTTTTGTGAACATCCCTTTTACAGTCAAAACTTCACATGCTGCTGGAGTACGCCTGTTTTCACCAGAACTATGAATATGCTAGAAAGGAACTCTTCTTAAAACTTGTAATTGAGTCAAGTCTGGAAATTAATAATGCCAGCCGAGTGTTACAAGTGCATACAATAATTACTTGAATGCTTGCTAAAAGTTGTGGAGTGGCTGGAAGCAAATAGGCACGTTGTGGGCGATCCAGACCGAGGGGCCTCACAACTGCAGCTGTTGTGAAGGTCATATGCAAGGTCAAAAGAGATAATGAAATTGGGGGTTTGAGAAACTGCCTATGTTGCAGAGAGGTAAGGAGGTTGGAATGTAAAAAAGAAGATAACAAGATGCATAAACAGAATGCAGGTAGGGCAGAGCAAGGCGTGTGAACGAGCAGCTTTAACCTATTAGCAACCAAAACGTAACGCGTGCTCTTTGTGCTAGTGTATAAATTGCTGTGTATCCTTTAATAAAGTGGCATTAACTTGATCACATTGATCGTGCATGTTGTGTCCGAGACTCCTGCGTCACCACGCTGCACTAAGCAATCCCTGTCTGTCTTCTTCCTTTCCCTGGGAACACACAAACACTAATCAGAGCCAGAACAGCGCTTTTAGGCTCACGGCGAGAACTTCTCACAGAAAGTGCTCGCACGTACGGTCGTCACTGTACAGCAGCCTCCCCTCCAAACTACCACGGTACGCTAAGCCATCCAGCTCTCTCTGCTTCCTTTGCCTAGGAACACACAAACACTACGCAGAGGCTGTACAAGCTCTTTTAGGTTCCTGGCGAACTTAAACTGCTTTGTGCTTATATTGTCTGTAAATGTGGCTCGAGTGATGCCCAGCAACTTGGTGAATCGTATTGTTTATTATTTACCTATTTTAGGAGGGTGGGGTATTAATCCCATATGACTTTCTGCTTTTTTACATTGGTTTATACTTGGCTTTCACTAGTGTGACATTCATCCGTAACCCTGTGGTCAGTCTACTGTGAAAATAATCCTAACGTATTGTATATTCTGTATCCTGTAGGCAAAGATGAAGCAGTTGTTTGAAGCATGGTGAAAACTGTCCGATTCTCAACAGCAGGTATAACAGTGGGTTTTGGTGAGGCTCTGATCTAATTGGAAAATTACAAACTGGAGTCAAATTAATAAATTCATAGGAAATCTTGAATTCGGTTGCTCAAAATATAATACTGAGGACAATACTCTGAGATCTTATTTGTACACCTTGAAAAAGATCGTCATTACTTTTATTCCAGTAGTGACCATTTCTTTCACAGTGTTGATGAAATGTGACTCAGTGGGATGGGATGGAAGTTCTGTATGCCTGGAAATGGATGCTGAGCGGCATCTAGGGATGAAGGTGGAATAATCTACAACAATTTGGGTTTTTTCTAACAATACTAATTTTTAAATGCCAGCATAGTAATTTGCTGCTCATGGAAAGACTTTGGACAGGTAAAAGCAACAGAAATCTACAGGTAATGTGCACGTAGTAATTTATTAATTTTGGTTGTCTTCAGGATACTTTTTTGCCAGCTTTCTCAGTGTATTGAAATACGAACCTGCAGATGGGGGTATTGAAAATTGGAGGGGTGCTATACTGAAATCTAATCTAAACCTCCCAATTTTCAAGTATTCTGTACCTTACCGTCCTTCCTCCTCAATGCCCTTCTTCCAGACTGTTTTGAATGCGTTCTTAGAACATGCACTATGTTCATGGGTTTTTTTCTGTAGAAAAAGAATTTGAAATAGTTCTGCAGAAATATCTGTTTCTGTTTCTTACATAAGCCATCTCTCTCAGACTAGTACTCCCATAAAAAGCCTTAGCTGTCAGTAGTTGTACTGAATAAACTTCCTCTGCAGGGATGTCAATCTGTTGACATAACCACAGTTCAGTACTAAGGTGTTGTATTTTTATGTTGGATGTTTTTTGAATTTTCTGAAGGTGAAAGTGGACGCCTGGGATGTGCACTACACAGGTCGTGTAGTAAGTCACCTCTGTATCAAAGAGGAGGATGTGACATGGCAGTCATCCTGACAAAGCCCCTTCTGTAACTGTTGATACCTTCTTTTCTCCCAGCCATACATGCAGCTTGCTGAAGATGATAAGGTTCGGTACGAGAATGAAATGCAGTTGTGGGAAGCAAAAATGGTCGAACTTGGATGCGAAGACCTGATACGTTCCAGAAAGCAAAAGCCAGAAAAGAAAACTGCTGAAACCTGTAAACAAAGCTGAAACAGCCAAAGCTTCTTCATATGAAAATGAGGCAAAATTAAAGTTGAAAAAATCAGAAGAATGAAATGGTTAAGTATTTTATATTTGATGCCCTTTGGTTGTCACGTCTTTGTCCTGCTGTGTTAATGCTGCAGTCTGCATTAGCACCAAAATTTGGAGAACCCATAAAGGGCCCACTGGAGAAGTAGAAAAGATGATCAGGGAAGAGAGGATGCGGTATCTCTCAGAACTGACTGAAATAATCATTGCAGGTGTAGCCTCAACTGTACAACAGTAACTGGTTAATCAAGCTGTGAGTAGTGATACTCACTGACATCAGCAGAGCTCTCCAGTAATGGTAGATAACAGCTAGCTTTTATAAGATATTTTGAATGAAAGCAAGAATATTCTGCAATGTTACCATCTAAATGCTGTAAATAAGAGCTGAAATGTGAGTTAATGCTGCTGTGTTTTATTCCCTCCGTGGTATTGGTAGCGAAATGTTCTACATTTCAACAAAAGGCACAGGAAAGGTAAAATACTAACTTTTATTTCATGCATCTGTCTTTTTGTACGAATCAATCAGTGTATACCACCTATGTTGCATTTCATTAAAGACCATATGAGTTTTCTATAAATGTATCTTTACAGGACTTTTATTCCATGGCTTTGTTGGGATACATGCAAACACTTTTGCCTTCCTGTTGTCACATTTGGGACAGCCTGGAAGGAAAAGACTATGTGCGAACTGTTAGAACTTTGAGTTTTGACGTAATAAATGTAGGTATTTGTAAGAGGTGCTTGTTTTCCTTTACCGGGGTCTGTCTGCCTTAGTGAAAGCCTCATAGGAATTTGGGGAGTCTATTTTTAGAAGGCAGGCAAGCTTTTTCAGTAGGCAGTGGATTTCATCCATCCCGAATGACTCACAAAAGCCAGCAAAGCTTCGTTTTTACCAGGGGGAAGTGGAAAGCCGAAGAGGAGTTGCTCGCCCGTTTGTTTTATCTGTTTGTTTTCCGCTGGTTTTAAAACGTACTGCTGCTAACTGTGTCTGAGCGCACCTGGCTTTCTTCCTTCGCAGGAGAACACAGAGCGCGTCCCGAGGGCGGAGGCTCTCGCTCCTCAGCAGGTTCCCGGCCCGTCCCCGAGGGGCAGCCGCCCGCACCCAAACCGTCCTCGGAGCGGCGGGGGGGCGGCGGGGGAAGCCGGGCCGGCTGCAGCCTGGCCGCCGGCGTCTGCGCAGCTCCTGCCCGCTCCAATTAATTGTGCGGGAAGCCTTCCCCCTCCCCTGCCGCCCCCCGCGCCCGCCCGCGGAGCGGCTGCAGCCGCGGAGGGGAGCGGAGGGGAGCGGAGCGGAGCGGAGGGGAGGGGAGGGGAGCGGAGCGGAGCGGAGGGGAGCGGAGGGGAGGGGAGCGGAGCGGAGGGGAGCGGAGCGGAGCGGAGCGGAGGGGAGGGGAGGGGAGCGGAGCGGAGCGGAGCGGAGGGGAGGGGAGGGGAGCGGAGCGGAGCGGAGCGGAGGGGAGCGGAGGGAGGGAGCGGAGCGGAGGGGAGCGGAGGGGAGGGGAGCGGAGGGGAGGGGAGCAGCTTGGCGCGGCGCGGCTGAGGGGGGGGAATCCCGCCCGCCTCCCTGAGGGCGCTGCCGCCGCCGCGCCGCGCATGCGCGGGCTCGGCCCAGGCTCGCGCGGGGCGGCCGGGCGGGCTGGGGCTGCTGGAGCCGTGCGGGGCCGCCCTGGGCTCTGCCGAGCGCTGCCGCGTCCTGGGCGCCCGCCGGCGGGCCTCGCCGCGGGAGATCCGCCGCGGCTGCCCCGCGCCTCGCTCCGCGTCCACCCCGGCCGCGCCGAGCCCCACGCCGAGGAGGCGGCGACGCGGCGGTTCCAGGTGAGGGAGGCTGCCGGCCGCCCCGCTGCTGCCGGCCTGACCGGCCGGCCCCTCTGTGCCCGCAGATCCTGGGCAAGGCCTACGCCGTCCTCAGCGAGGCGGAGCAGCGCGCCCTGTACGGTGAGCAGGGCACGGTGGGCGAGGAGGGCGAGGTGCTGAGGGGCGAGCGGGACTGGCAAGAGTACTGGCGGCTGCTCTTCAGGAAGGTGAGAGCTGGGCCGGGGCCCCGCAGGGCTCGCCTGGGCGGGGGCAGGCCCTGCGGGAAGCGGGGAGCTCCCTGGCGAGCTTCGGGTAAAGCACGTGGCTTCTCTTTTTGTTTTGTTTTGATTTGTTTTGTTTAACGCTGTCTCTGAAATCCATCTGGTGAATAAATCACGTAACTTCAGAAGTGTCACTTCTTTGCTTCAGATCACAGTGAAAGATATTGCAGACTTCGAAAAGAGCTAGAAAGATTCGGACAAAGAGCTAGCTGTTATTAAAGCAGCATATGTGGATTGCGAGGGTGACCTGGACAGAATAATGGAGTCTGTGTTGTGCGTGGACTATACAGATGAACCGAGAATACGGAAAGTCGTAGAAAAAGCCATTGACTGTGGAGAAGTCCCATTCTACAAAGGTTTTGTAAGAGAGTCTAAGCAGAAAATGATTGTGAGGAAAAAGCGGGTAGGTTATATCAATCCGGGACCAAAGGGAAGCATATTTTTTATGATAAGCTTTTAATCTTCCTTGTTAGAAATAAGTGGAACTGTTCTTGAGGGAAATGTTTGCCACAGGATTTCTGGGTTACAGAACTTGCTCTGTGTCTTTGACTTTCACATTTGGACACCTGTGTTCTCCCCCCTTCCGCCCCCCCCCCCCCCCCCCCCAATTGTTGTGACAGGCTTTTGAGCTGTGATAGGCTGCTGCCAATCTTTATTTCTCTGTTTTATTATTAATTCTTTATTATTATACACAATGGCTTATTACAGTTTAGCATGTCCCTGCATTTATTTACACAGCTATGAGCTGCTGGAGTTCAGTGTACGTGGTAGAAATACGTTATGCTCGCCTTCTGGCGAGTGTGAAATAACATTCTGGACTAAATGGACCTCTTCTTCAACGTAGGGTTTTTTGAACACTTTGTGGATCTTACATGCACATCGCAGTAACCGTTCTCTAAGTTAAAGAAAATGTAATAGCTGCCAAGACAAAAAAAGTGTGGGTGGGGGGAACAGGGATAGGCATAGACATCACATTCAGCATTGTGAAACAACAAAAAACTGTCCCGCTCTACTAAAGCCAGAATGGTCTTTCTTTCACCAGTTTGTCATCTGTGGCCAAATTTGGAAACGATTTGTGTTTCCTCGCAGCTAGTTGTATACAGATTAAAAAAAAAAAAAAAAAAAAAAAAAGTGTTTCATAACTATTATAAGACTGTGTCAAAAAACTTGCAAAATACTTGTTAAAAAACTAGTTGGCTATTTTCGGCAGAAAAAGAAGCTAGAGAGGCAGAAGAGACTAAAGCTGAACTGGGACTTGGTGGAGAAGATGATTTGAAAGCACTGATTCGAGTAAGCCTTTTTCTATCTGCTGAAGATAAGTATGTTGCTGGCCTATAATTCCGTTCTCCCTGAGCCTCTTTGTAGTTTGGATCCTTGCAACTTGAGAGTTCTGAGGTTAAAACCTGACCTTAATGTTAGCTACCTATGTACTTTACTTAATAGTCAGTGTGGTATGGATTTTACTGCCTGCGTCTTCTGAAAATTAACAAAGTTATTCAAATATCCTTATGGCATACACAATCAAAATATTTAACTTCTAGTTTTAGGTAGTTAGACATGGAGTATTAATGATTTTTTCTCTGAGGGATTCCATCAGGATGTAGAAGCTGATAGGTCTTCCTGTTTTGTATCTTGAGGACCGAGGAAAGAAACATACTGTTTACATTCTGCTTTTTGGAATGTTTTCTGTTTCTCATCATCCAGTGGGCTTCCTAGAACATTCATGCTTAATCATTCCTCAGACTGCAGTAGAGTTTTGGGTCTAAACTTAGAAATTGTTTTGCTTTTCCTAGGCTTATGTTGGGAATTTTTATAGCCACTTTACGTCTGTCTCGATACTTCAGGAGAAGTTAGGTATAGAGCCTAGAGTATACAAGTAGAATTTTGCTTGATGGTACTACACTTTGTATTGTGTTATATTTGTATTGTATTATATTGCTTGCGTTCCCTGTTTAATATATTCCAATATTTTATGTAGCTGTCATACTATCAACTTCACTAGAATAATCTGTACTAGGAAGTAGTAAAAGTTTTGGGTCGGTTTTCTTTTTTAATTTCCTTTCCCCCAGAGCAGAAATAAAGATCGAAAAAAGGAAATGGATGACTTTTTGGACCAACTGGAAGCAAAATACGGGAAAAATGCTAAAAAAGGAGAAAAGACGACTGCAGCCAAGAAAGGAAAGAAATAAAGAATGGTGTAGGCTGAGATACCAGGTATCATTTTGTATGGGATCACGTGGATTTGGGAGAATTTCAGAGTTTTTCTGGGCTACTGTTTCAGAGTGTGTGCATCAGTTTGCTGTGACTGGGAGGTAGGATACAGAATGCATCATGAACAAGACAAAGCATTCTGGTGCTACTCTTGAAAAATCCTTTGGGTGCTCTTCGGTTAGGATCAAACAGATTCCTGAGTAAAAGTTGTTACAGTAAGGAAGCGGTGTGAGGTTTGGGACCATGGTGTGTTTATTCAAGTTCTTTTGAAGCACCTTCCTTCCAAACACCTAATGGATATTGGTACAGTTGATGGTAAAATGGTGTAACCTCTCACCTTTGAGAGTCTTCAGTGGCGATTCCTGAGGTTTCTGAGTTGGAAACCTTATCTTTTTGCTAGCCACATGTTTCTTATGTAACAAACCTTCTGCTGTTTGTTAAAAGTCTTTGAACTTCAGCTCAACAGGTATTTTCAGTGGTTTTCTAAAGATACTTTGGAATATTGCAGATTTAATAGAGGAAAAGTTTTCATAGAATTCTGTGCTAAGTTGCTTCCCCAGCCCTCTCTACGTTTTCTGTGTAGCTGTTCAAAACAAACTGATTGTGCGGACTCTTCTGACTGATTGAAGTCAAGTAAATACTACTTTGTAGTATTTGTATAGCAGCTGTAACTATGGCTACATTGTTGGCTGCGACGTCAGTGCTGGTGATGCCATGTTCCATGAAAGGGCCGGCTCGTGTTTGGCCTTGGATTGCCTGTGGCAGATGCCTTAGGAAGAAGAGTGCAGCATGTATGTCACTGTGCAGGAATCCTCTGACACACTGAGGTGAGGCAATAGCTGAAAAATCCACAGGAGAGAGTCGGTTCTGTGCATTTCTAGGGTTTGTGATGTCCCGTGACAAGGAGTTCCAAAGCTCAGAAATGCATTGCTTGTTATTTCAATAGCATCACAGTCAAGTCTGCTGTAGGGTGGTAGCGATTAGCTACTTCACTACATTTGTCAACCCTTCTGTTATTTCAGAAGTGAATTCCTTAAGTAGGATCTGCAAATACTTGAAAGGTTTATGCTTCAGCTGTTTTTAAACCACCTGACAGTGTGTGGGGTTATGAATTTGAAGGGTAATTAACTAGTTTTCAACTCTGTCACAAAGGGATGAGGCTGGCTTTATTTTGTGGATCATTTTTCAGAGGCTTATGAGCGACAATGTGAACACTACCTTTTGAGCTGAAAGTCCTCACTGCTTCAGTGATAGCATTCAGGAGCTGGCTATTTAATAGAGCTTCCCAAGGGGAAGCTAGAAGTAGATGGTAACTATTCCTTTACGCGGCTTCTTTCAAAAATTATCCTGATTCTGAGAGTACAGCATATCTCTGTGTTGCACAACACATGGACCTGAACGTTACTTTTGCTATACAAAATAGACACCTACCAGCCCAGAAGTCTCGTGTCAACCATTTGTACAGAAACCAAAAATTACCTTATGGTGAGACTGCTTTCACTTTTTTAACACACTGACTCCTCTTAGCTATAAAATACTACATTATATTACTAGAAGTCTGTTCAAGTTTATTTGTATATTTTTGTAACTCTTACGCACTAGGGCTACAGAAAACTACCTTGCCCCCTGAGGAATGGCACCGATATAAAGGGGATGCTTATCTCCAGTGAGCTTGATGTAACTAAATGCCACACTGTACAATGTTCCAGTAGTGTCAGCTGTTAAAAGAAATTGTATTTTGAAAGGGTTTAGTGAACAGAGGCCTCTCTTTAGCATCAATTTGCCTCTATGCAAACCCAAGAGATTTCAACTGAGGCCACAGCTTTTTTTTTTTTTTTTTCACCCCTCTAGAAATGCAAAGGAAAGGTAACTTAGTTACATTTGCACAGTTCTGCTTTGCTTTCTTTTCCCTTCTTTTTGAGTAAAGCATGCTTGGATCAACTGGACTCAATAACTTCAATATGGATTAAAAATGATTAGCTGTTCTGTAGGTACCACTAACATTTGATAGATTACATAACAGAGTGGGATAGTAGGAGCTACTTCCTAAAGAATACCGACTAGTTTTTTTCATTATGAATTGTAATTTAGAAAGCATTAATAAGGGAAATTTAGAAAGAAAGTGCTTTTTAATTGGACAATTTTTTAAAGGAAAAACTGTTTTCATGCAGCGTCCTAATTTTGTTAAAATACATTAAGTGGTTATCCTCACCTCGTCTGTACGCTTATTTATCATCTGGAGTTTACTGTTTTGGGAGTAAGACCTTCAGCTAATCACTTAGAAGCATGTATTTCATGTTTTTGTCTAATTTGGGGCCACAAGGGCAACTGCAGCAAATACCACTGATACATCTGTCCCAGTGCAGAACCCATCTACTAACAACGTCGTTGCATCTGTGGGTTTGGAGCCTCAGGGCAGAGCGCAGAAATCTTTGGTAATTGCAGGCATTTTTAGAAAGGGAGACTGACCTATTTTGCAAAATTACCATGAAATATCCCGCCAGGAAGACAACGTACTTTCTTTGAATACTGTCTGGAACTACTTGCAGTAAGAGTCCCTTCTGCCTCTTCCACCCTCAGTCAGTGAGGAAGAGGTCCAAGTACGTAACACAGGAAGAGTCACTAGTGTGCTACCCTTAAAGTCATCAGTTCTGCTCAGCTGGTTTGCTACCTTATTTTTATACAACTGCGTTGATATCTGCTGCAGTTATTACAGGATTCATAACTTGTCTAAGTTGAGTTGTAGAAGCAGCGACGTGTAGTGCTTGCTTTTGATAGTATAATGTTGCTTTAAACATATAAATACAGCTTTTAACATTGAAATTACTGCTGTGATGGAAAATCTTTCATCTTCTGTAGAGCTAACAGAAAAATTGGCAGATTCTGCAGTACTTGCCTGTAACAAGATGAACAGGTCATAAGCCAGTAATGGGAAAACAGCAGTGGCTGAGTGTGTTGTCTGGATTTTCTAGGAGTTAGGCTTTACTGCCCACTGGAGTGCATTTACCCTTCCACTGGAGTATAACTACTTCTACTGGTGGCAAATGGAATGTTTTAAGTATACCCCTGCTAATCTTTGGCAGCTGCTTCTTAGATTGATAAAAAAATAACTATTCATAAGGATGGGTGTTTGAAGACTCTGCTGTAAACAATGTTGACATTGCTGAGAATGAGAGCTGGTGCATGACTCTGGTCATGGATGGACACTTCTTCATGGCACGTTTAGAACCCCTGTTTGCTTTTTGTGACTGATCCACCTCGACTGTGGGCTTTCAGAGAACCATGCAGCTGAAGACCTAATAAACAGAGATCATGTACAACTTTAGGACTTTTGAAAGGTATTAAAACTAAGTACCAAATGCATCTCCTTTAGCTTAAAACTAAAATGCTTTTCTTTTTTGGTGTTTTTTTTTTTTTTTTATTCTAATATCAACTGTGTTACGTAAGACTTAGGCAAGTTTGAGACAAGTGCCTGGCCATCCAAAAGAGGCAAATTTTATGCTTTCACAGTTGCTGCATTGCAGGCAACTACTATGTTCCTGGATATTTCATAAAGTGTTCAAGTCTACGAAGTTCTTCTGCTGATTTCAATTTTTTTTTTGTTAATACATCAGTCAAAACTCAGCTTGTATTTAAAGATACTGGGGTTGGATTTTTGGGGGGCGGGGGAGGGAGCAGATTTCAGTAGGAACCATTCCTGTCTTGCTTAAAAACCAGTTACTTCAGTTTAGTGCCTTTCAGTTGCCTCTTGTACCACTTGTAAGTGGTAGGAGGCCGCTCAGCTACTCAACAAGCTAAAAGACCCCTCCTGTCCTCTGACAGTCACCCATGTACTTGCTACCTTAACCCTTGCAGCTTCCATTAACTTTTGCAGCTTCACTCCTATCTTGTTAGTGTATTTTTATGTGGGGAATGCTGACAACTCTGTAAGGAGTCCCAAACCACTGCGATGAAATGAATCCAGCGTCATTTGTCTTGACGGAGCTAGTTTTCAGAACGTGCACCTAACCCCCTGCTCTCTGTGCCGCCCTTTCCAGGTGGAGGTGATACTTGGCATCAAAACAAAGTTAACAGGGAGTGCTTAAAAAAAAAGCTGTTCCGGGGCACAAAAGTTAACTTCTTCTCTCCTGTAGTCTCTGAACAAGCTCCCTTTCACCTGACTAGACTAGAGCTTGTGTGTGCCATGAGGTAAAAAACCTAAATCTCTGCTGGTAAAGTTGAAATAAGTAAGGTTCATTGGTTGACTGTAACACTGGTGTACACGCGTGCAACTAGTCTTGTCTGCAGTAGACTTTCATTCTGCAGCCACATCAGCTTGCTGTGGGTGATTGCTAGTCCCAGAGTTTCTTGGCAATGGATTTAAATGAAAGGAACTTACTTTTTCATTACCACAGATTTGTTTAATTTTTTTTTCTTTTTTTTTTCCCACAAGACTCTTAAAAGAAAAGGGGTGGAACACAACACAGGAGTTAATTGCAAACCTGTGTCTTGACTCTCAGGGCCATATTTTCCTTCCAGTTGAGGGAACAGAAGGAGTGAGGAAGTTGATAATGTTGCAATCAGTTCTTAGGATGGGGAACCGACAGAGGTCATGTGTAGCACCTGAAACAATGCTTTTCAGTTCCTGTCCTGTTCTTCAGCAGTTAAATTATGCTGATTCTCCTGAAGCAAATCTCTAGTTGAAGAGAAACGTTTGCTATTGCTGTTATTAACGAAACCAAATACATTGGACCAAACGTGTTGCAGTTAAAACAGGTTTTTTTTTTTTTATTTACTGGTTGGATCATGGTCTGTGGCATCTGTATTTACCTCAACTCGCATTTAAAAAAAAAATGTGCTGTTTTCTGTATTATTTGTACTTCGGTATTCTCTCTGTTTAAACATGTGCATTTGTATATTAAATTAAATTTTCGGCTGCCTAGTGTGTGACTGTTCCGATCCTGTCTGATGAGACTGTTGCTACCTGCCAGGTGTTCTTTTACAAAGGAGAGCTGCACCTCATCCCGCTGTCAGAGACCCAGGAGCAGGAACGTGACCTATCTGCCACCACTCTGACAGTCTCGCAGGCGGTGACGCTGTTGTCCACCTGTTCAGAGGAGTTCCTGGCTGCAGAGCCCATCCCAACAGCAGTGTAGAAGCGCATCAGTGGGTGTGTGGGTGTTTCACTTTGGTCTTCTGCAACGGTGAGTTTTGATTCTGGGCTGTCTGAGGTGCTTTCTTGTATTCAGTCGTTTTCCTGTTAGGTGTGATAAAGTGGCTTCCTTTTCAGAAACTAGTGTTTTTTCTGTGGTCTTCTTCTGAAGAGGGGGACCAGTGCCCTGTAGGCTGTGCTGTGATCTGGGGGCTCTGGAACTGGTTCACTGCTGTGATGCCACACCTGACAAGGACAAGTTATTCTGCCTTCACTTCCTTCTTGTACTGAAAAATCTGGAAGTTCTGTGGGCCTTTAGGAGCCCTTTGAGGAGGGAGAAAAAGGATTGCAAACTAAAGTGTAGAACCATCACGCTTTTCAGAGCGATAGCTTCTCACAGGTCTATTCAGCACCATAAGTTATTTTTTGCAAGGATTTGACAGCACGAGCCAGATGACTTCTACAGCCGGTGCAGTGAAGGATGCTGTGGAGTAGGACATGTTAGTCAAGTTCACAGTGATTCATTTTACCAATGTGGGGATTAAATTTTTATTAGCCATGTGTAGTTCTGTATAAACAGACATGCCACGTGTTAGATTAGCGGAGTTTTAACTTTAGTTTAGAATAATCAACTGGCATTTGGCCCATAATACAGATTAGTATTAAAGTGAAAATGGGAATATTAGCTTAAAGAGTGGTTTCTGCTTGCGATGCACTTACTACGCTATGTTATTGTACAATGCAGGTATCCTGAGAAAATTCAGACCTCATTTCACCGAGCCCACTGCTACCTTCCAGCAGGCATTGTGGCAGTGCTGAGGCAGCGCCCTTCGTTGGTGGCTGCAGCAGTCCAGGCCTTTCACCTGCGAGAGCCTGTGGATTTACGAGCGTGGGGCTCTTCTCAGACTTTCCCTCCAGACGAGCGTGTGGTGACCATAGTAGGTGATCCTTCTGATGAAACTTGTCACTGAATTAGGTTCTGTAAGTGACGAAGGTTCTGTGGTCAGGTGATACAACTATGTGGATTTAATTGTTAAAATAGAATGTTTTCTGACTTATTTTTTATTTTTGACACTAGACATGCATTTCCAGTTCTTTATGTTAAATAGCTTTTCTGCCTTCAGATTGACATAGCTAGGCTTTCAAATGGCTAATCAGAAGTGCCTCTGAAGTCGGAGGTTACTGTTAGTAGCTCCTCTGCTGGAATGCTCGCTAAGGAAATTCATCTAGTTCTGTGATCGGAGCAGTCTGACAGCACTGCCAGCCAACACCAGGAGTTGCTCCTAACTACCCCTGGGTGTTCATTCCAAGGCTTTTCCCCTTCTCAGCGGTGCTTACGCAGCTCTGTGAAAGCTACTTTAGGAAGTGGTTTATGTTCCTTGTCCAAGCAGTGTTGTGTTGGATATGTTTGCATAACAGAGTTATACCGCTAGACTCCTGAAAATAAGTTTGGGAGTCAAAGTGGATACACGCTGCCCCTCCCATCTCACCCTCAATACAAAGCCTATGAACTGGGCATGAAGCTGGTAATTACTTTTTATGCATTTTGTACTTAGTCTTTAGTTTGCTTGTTTACCTATGTCCAAGAAGTTACTCTGCTTGTAAGTTGCCTGCTTGTACAGAATAATGCGAGCAAATTCAGTTACCATTTTTCTGGAAGTACATTATTGTGGGGGCTTTCTTTTACAGGCTAGAGCACTCTTGTACTTATATAGATTACAAGTACAGGTCAAGCCTTCATGCTTGTATGAGGAGTAGCTTGTGCACTACAGATCTGTCTTCCAGGTTGCTTTTCCCATGTAGAGAAACTTTGCGAAGTCAAAATGAACCATTATTGCTGCAGAAAGACAGATTTCAGCTTCCAAAGCAAGATACTGCTCCCTGACATATAATTGGGTTTGGCACCTGCTTCTCTCAAGTGGCAGTATCAGGAGCTCGATGGCAGTCAGTTCTTTACGCGGTCATTTAAAGGTGCACTTAAATGTGGCACATCTGGAGAGTCTCATGTTGTTGCATCTCTTATACAGGCCCATGGCTTTGAAATTTTGTGCTCCAAGTGGAGTAAAGTATCTCCTGATTCCAAGAGCAATGTGTTAAGCGGTCCCCTGTGGGCGAGATTCCTCCTCAGCAACCTGAAGGAAAAGAATTATTTCAGGGTGTAGTTGTGTGTGTGTGTTTGTCTTTTAAACATGCCAGGAAAAACATGTTGTAGCTCTTGAACTTGTGTAAGTAGTTACAGCAGGGCAAGAAATCTGGTGCTTCTGTCTGTGGGAAATTAGTGGATGTCTCTACAGGAGATCTGTGCAGTTTGTTCCCCTTTGAAATGAGTTAATTTCTTTTGGAAATTAAAAAGGAAAAGGCAGGATTTGCGGATGAATTTATTCATCTAAAGAAAGTGGAAATACACTCGAATAAAGGAAACCACAGTTTGGCTGTGTGTCAGTATAACTGTTTTAACTGTTTTACATTTCATTTGCATGCATTTAGAATTAGATATTCTTTAAGATCTATACTTAACACCCATCGATACATTTGGGGCCATGTAAGTGTATTTTTTGTTTGTGTGGGGCTTTTTGTTTTGTTTTTTTTTTTTTTAAAAAGATGCCTTTGATTGCTTATTTGAAGTTTACAAATTGGTCATAAATTGACTACTTATTTGAAGGTTATAGAATCAGACAACTCGGAATGCTTAGGTTAATATCTTGTAAATATAAGAGAAGGGGAATATGCTTACAGTACTGCAATGCCACTTGTATGGATAGTTCCCCAAAACCAAGAGATTCATTCACAATCCTTGCACAATTGTAACTTGGGCATGGTAAATACACTGTGTTGTAAGGATCAGTATTTTCTTCGATTGTTTTTAGTGTACACCATATGATATTGTAACACAAGACTTCAATTCATATTTGACAGTGAAAACACCTTATGCCCCTTTCCTATATTCTGTTCCAAGCATACGTGGCACAGCAGTATTACTTGTTGGGATTTTTCTCAGAACTAAATTTCTGTCTGACAAATAGTCATTGTTACGAAGCATGTCTGTGGAAAGGAAGGGGAGGGAGAATTCTTTAGATTTATACTTGTGGCTTGCATTAAATAGGGAGAAATGGAAGGATCTGCTAAATACTTGGAAGTGCTGCACAGGGCAGAAGATTACTTCCAACAGTCTGTTACCAAGCCCGAAAGGTAAGAGCTACTTGAAATTCATGAGTAACCATCCATACGCAGTACCTACAAGTACTTTAATTTACCTTTTTTAATACTTGTTACAAAGAACCCGAACCCTTTTCTCCACTGTACACTTAACATAGGTGCTGTGGCTAAGACATAGGGGTATTAATTCCTCTAGAATACTCTGCTAGTAGAAGTTACTGCTTGAGTAACTATTTATCTTGGTTTTGTAAAATGCTAAGCTATTCCAAGTGGGTTAAGAGGTGACTGAAAAGCATCATTTGGCTGGTTGGTTGTAGAAAGTGTTTAAAAGCTTAATTGAAAATCAATCTTAGTGAATAAGAAATATGGAGTAATCTGTCTCCTTTACTTACGAGAGGCAGCTGGCTGTAAATTTCTCTAAAAGATCAAATCCAAAAAATAAATCATTACAAAAATATCTGAGGGTTTGCCAACTCATAATATCTTGACTGTTAGTTGCTTGAATTTCCAGTCTTGTGCTGTTTGGGATCTGGCAGTCCTAATGTTTACCAAGGCAAAATAAATATAAATAACAAAAGAAGCATGAGAAATTTGCTTTGGAGTCATCAACAAGGAGTAACAGTAACTGACCGTGTCCTGTTTTGGCTAATACTATTGGTGTAGTATTCTGGTACTTTCCCCAGATTCACTTACCTTTTTGATGTCTTTGCACAGAAGGAATCTTGAGGAATTGGAGTGAAAACTTGCGTGTAGTGTGTGTGATGCCACTGGTATCGTAATGCTAGTAAAAATCCATTTCAGTAAATGGAATTTTTTTCGTCTAGCTCTTTTGAAGTGAGCCCAGGTGATGAAATCTTGACACTGCTACAGACAACAACTGTTGATTTGAAGGAATTTGAGAGAGAAGCAGCTTGTCTTTTTCCAGAGGATGGTGAGCCGGATGGGGGGTGGACTGTTCCTATCACAAATGAGTATTTGTTGGGGAAGAGGGTGAATGTTCACAGCACTGTACCAGTCTCTTTGTCGATTTAGTCTCCTACCATGTGACTGCTGGAGGTGTTATTCATGGGCCATCATTTAAGATGAAGGCAACCAGTTCGTTTGTATAAGCTCGGGGCTGTGAACTGGCGAAATACGCAGTCCAGTTTCTGGTTTGATACCACTAGATTGATAACACCGTGCACACTTACACCAGATCAAGTCCTTTGTGTCAACTGGATACCAGACAGGAGGTATTTAAACATTTAAGAATAATAATAAATCAATTCCAATGCTGACAATACAAAGTTAATTACTATCTGGTCTACTCTGATGGCCAATACAAGACCAGCATAAACTTTACATAATAGGTTCTTTTCACTCATGTCACAGGAACGCAGTTGTTGCCAGCGTGCAGCACAGGTCACATCTGGATTTCTGAATGATGCCTTAGCATGCAAATCCAGCATTCAGCATTAATGATTGTAGTGGAAGGTCTCCCTTTATAGTGTAAGCCTTTTCTTCTTTCATTTAGTGGCAGAAGGATTACCTGTGGCTACAACAATTTCTGCTAGTTTGAAGCTGCATGTAGAGCAGAGTTTTAAAGTAGTAAAATAAAATCCGAACACTCTTCTCAGCCTCTCTCTGCCTTATACCCCGTGTTATTTTGTATCAGCACGAAAACTTGACAGTGCAAAAATAAGCTACAAAATGCTAGCAGTACTCTCAGCCATCTGGATTGGGTTTTGTGGCCATTGTGGGCTGACAGATTTGTGCCGAATAACAAATATGCCCTGCATTCTTTCAGATGACAGTTGGCTGGAGATTACAGCAGGTGATCTAGATCAGATGCTGAAGGAGGCAAGAAATGAGTCCCTTCCTTCCTCCAATGAGGAAGAGCAGAAATACGACTTGGAAGCAGTTGCTGAAAGTATGAAGGCTTTTGTATCCAAAGTCTCACCACATGAAGGAGCAGAAATGCCACGGCAGTAGTATTTTTAAGTTTGGTGCGTGGTGTAGAATGTGTTTTCTTTCTGCTGTAGCCCTTTGGTTGATTCTGTAATGCACATACTGTACACCTAGAAGCAGGAGAAAAGAATCAAATCACGGTGGATCCCTGTCATTGTTCCCAACAGTGGGAGTGCTAACTGAAGATACCTAACTAGTTAGGCAAGAGCAGAATGCCACTAGATTAAGTGCTGGAGTTAAGAAAGTGTGTGTGACTGGTGTGGACAGGCCTTTAATTTTAAAAAACAAAGGGTGAGGTAGGAGCATATTGTCCAAGTTCTTTTTAGTAGCTTTAATATTGAGAAAATAATGCTGTGTAAACTGTATCAAGCGTATAAGGGTCTACTCAATTTATACTCTTAATTGTTTGATCCTTTTTAATTACTGTTAGTGTCAATGTCTGAGTTATAATGTGGACTTTTTTCAGTTATTTAAAAAATAAAGGAACAAAAAAAAAAAAAAAAAAAAAAAAAGGGGGGGGCAAACCACTGAGCCTTAAAAGAGACTAGAATGAAGCCTGCGGTGTTCTTTCTAGGCAGGAGACCTCCAAGATTCTCAGCTTTTTAAATCTTTGTCTGAGGTGTAGCACCACCACTTTGTTCCAGAAAGATTCGGGCATGTTTATTTTGGTTCCCTTCGGTGCAATTTTTATTTGACCACAACAAACGGTTAAAGTTGTTGGGTTTATTTTCTCTTTCGTGCCAGGAACTCCTCCCGTTGCTGTTTCGTTCCTAGTTCATACAGGCCTCAGACTTCTAAGCACTTCCAAGACCATCAGTTCAAATGTTCCACCTTCAGTCTAGGCTCGAGAGAAATCTGTATGCCATATGGCTTATGTCTGTGTCAGCTTATGCAAGCCTAAAAGCTTTATTTATTTAAAAATTTTTTTAGATATCAGGTCACCTGATGAATCCCATGTTACCTTTGATGTAGATTCTTTTACAAAAGCGTTAGTCAGAATTTTAGGTGAGATTGCTTCTTTGTTTCTTTTGTCAGAATATCTCATGGTTATTTGGCTTTCCTGGGTCATCCATCCGTCACCCATGGTCGCTGTGCTGATTTGTTTGCTATCTGTACTGACACAAAATAATATATATGTAGGGGCAGACTCAGAAGAGCTGGATTCTGATGGTCTGGATGAAGAGGAGGAGTTTGATTTCTCGAACAAGGATGATGAAGACTTAGATGTGGAAGATCAAAGGCAAGACCAGAAGGTGCCGCCTAATGAGCTTATAGGCAGTCTCAAGTCATACATGAGTGAGATGGACCGTGAACTGGCACATACCAACGTTGGTAAAAGTTTCACCGTCCAAAAGAGAGGGGTAAGTATGCCTCGAGTTCTAGTTTGTAGCATAAAGTGTTGAGAGCTTTAGTAGGAAAGAGGAATTATGCTAAAAGTGATCATTCCGAGTAATGTAATCAAAAACTTCTGTCTTCTAATCATGTGCTAACTAATTATTAAAAAATAAAATGAAAATCGCACGCGCAAGCAAAATGTGCCGCAGCTGCACCATGGTGTATTTTTCTGGGGGGGTGGGAAGAAAACCAACGTAGGGAAGCTTTAACTTGCACATTGTTTCCAAGACTTAGTTTCATTTCCCTGTTTTA